>NW_026696836.1:0-30405 GCF_030435755.1 Ochotona princeps | reverse complement strand
GGGAGAACAACTCCATTTGGCTCACTAACTTCACACACCATCAGGCTTCCAAGCAGCTCTCAAGGAAACTCAGTTTTCACACTCTATGCTTAGTGCTCTTTGTGTGCCTAGGACTGAAATGAAGCTTGGTCAGCATCCCACACAAACGAATGCTCCACATGCGGGTTTCACATGCCACCAACTCCACATTCACAGGCAACTTCAGCGCCACAGCAGTTTTCAGATAGCCCTCAATGCAAAGGCTCTAGACGCAAATATTGGTGTGAGAGCTAATTCAATCAAGGAAACACTGCATGTTGGTGAAGGGCATATTGAAGAAGGATCAGCCGAGTGGTTCTTGTGGGAGAACAACTCCATTTGGCTCACTAACTTCACACACCATCAGGCTTCCAAGCAGCTCTCAAGGAAACTCAGTTTTCACACTCTATGCTTAGTGCTCTTTGTGTGCCTAGGACTGAAATGAAGCTTGGTCAGCATCCCACACAAACGAATGCTCCACATGCGGGTTTCACATGCCACCAACTCCACATTCACAGGCAACTTCAGCGCCACAGCCGTTTTCAGATAGCCCTCAATGCAAAGGCTCTAGACGCAAATATTGGTGTGAGAGCTAATTCAATCAAGGAAACACTGCATGTTGGTGAAGGGCATATTGAAGAAGGATCAGCCGAGTGGTTCTTGTGGGAGAACAACTCCATTTGGCTCACTAACTTCACACACCATCAGGCTTCCAAGCAGCTCTCAAGGAAACTCAGTTTTCACACTCTATGCTTAGTGCTCTTTGTGTGCCTAGGACTGAAATGAAGCTTGGTCAGCATCCCACACAAACGAATGCTCCACATGCGGGTTTCACATGCCACCAACTCCACATTCACAGGCAACTTCAGCGCCACAGCCGTTTTCAGATAGCCCTCAATGCAAAGGCTCTAGACGCAAATATTGGTGTGAGAGCTAATTCAATCAAGGAAACACTGCATGTTGGTGAAGGGCATATTGAAGAAGGATCAGCCGAGTGGTTCTTGTGGGAGAACAACTCCATTTGGCTCACTAACTTCACACACCATCAGGCTTCCAAGCAGCTCTCAAGGAAACTCAGTTTTCACACTCTATGCTTAGTGCTCTTTGTGTGCCTAGGACTGAAATGAAGCTTGGTCAGCATCCCACACAAACGAATGCTCCACATGCGGGTTTCACATGCCACCAACTCCACATTCACAGGCAACTTCAGCGCCACAGCCGTTTTCAGATAGCCCTCAATGCAAAGGCTCTAGACGCAAATATTGGTGTGAGAGCTAATTCAATCAAGGAAACACTGCATGTTGGTGAAGGGCATATTGAAGAAGGATCAGCCGAGTGGTTCTTGTGGGAGAACAACTCCATTTGGCTCACTAACTTCACACACCATCAGGCTTCCAAGCAGCTCTCAAGGAAACTCAGTTTTCACACTCTATGTTTAGTGCCGTTTGAATGCATTATCTAGGAATGAACCTGGTAGAGCATCCCACACAAACGAATGCTCCACATGCGGGTTTCACATGCCACCAACTCCACATTCACAGGCAACTTCAGCGCCACAGCCGTTTTCAGATAGCCCTCAATGCAAAGGCTCTAGACGCAAATATTGGTGTGAGAGCTAATTCAATCAAGGAAACACTGCATGTTGGTGAAGGGCATGTTGAAGAAGGATCAGTCGAGTGTTTCTTGTGGGAGAACAACTCCATTTGGCTCACTAACTTCACACACCATCAGGCTTCCAAGCAGCTCTCAAGGAAACTCACTTTTCACACTCTATGTTTAGTGCCCTTTGAATGCATTATCTAGGAATGAACCTGGTAGAGCATCCCACACAAACGAATGCTCCACATGCGGGTTTATCATGCCACCAACTCCACATTCACAGGCAACTTCAGCGCCACAGCCGTTTTCAGATAGCCCTCAATGCAAAGGCTCTAGACGCAAATATTGGTGTGAGAGCTAATTCAATCAAGGAAACACTGCATGTTGGTGAAGGGCATATTGAAGAAGGATCAGCCGAGTGGTTCTTGTGGGAGAACAACTCCATTTGGCTCACTAACTTCACACACCATCAGGCTTCCAAGCAGCTCTCAAGGAAACTCAGTTTTCACACTCTATGCTTAGTGCCCTTTGAGTGCCTAGGACTGAAATGAATCTTGGAGAGCATCCCACACAAACGAATGCTCCACATGCGGGTTTCACATGAAACCAACTCCACATTCACAGGCAATTTCAGCGCCACTGCCGTTTTCAGATAGCCCTCAATGCAAAGGCTCTAGACGCAAATATTGGTGTGAGAGCTAATTCAATCAAGGAAACACTGCATGTTGGTGAAGGGCATATTGAAGAAGGATCAGCCGAGTGGTTCTTGTGGGAGAACAACTCCATTTGGCTCACTAACTTCACACACCATCAGGCTTCCAAGCAGCTCTCAAGGAAACTCAGTTTTCACACTCTATGCTTAGTGCTCTTTGTGTGCCTAGGACTGAAATGAAGCTTGGTCAGCATCCCACACAAACGAATGCTCCACATGCGGGTTTCACATGCCACCAACTCCACATTCACAGGCAACTTCAGCGCCACAGCCGTTTTCAGATAGCCCTCAATGCAAAGGCTCTAGACGCAAATATTGGTGTGAGAGCTAATTCAATCAAGGAAACACTGCATGTTGGTGAAGGGCATATTGAAGAAGGATCAGCCTAGTGGTTCTTGTGGGAGAACAACTCCATTTGGCTCACCAACTTCACACACCATCAGGCTTCCAAGCAGCTCTCAAGGAAACTCAGTTTTCACACTCTATGCTTAGTGCTCTTTGTGTGCCTAGGACTGAAATGAAGCTTGGTCAGCATCCCACACAAACGAATGCTCCACATGCGGGTTTCACATGCCACCAACTCCACATTCACAGGCAACTTCAGCGCCACAGCCGTTTTCAGATAGCCCTCAATGCAAAGGCTCTAGACGCAAATATTGGTGTGAGAGCTAATTCAATCAAGGAAACACTGCATGTTGGTGAAGGGCATATTGAAGAAGGATCAGCCGAGTGGTTCTTGTGGGAGAACAACTCCATTTGGCTCACTAACTTCACACACCATCAGGCTTCCAAGCAGCTCTCAAGGAAACTCAGTTTTCACACTCTATGCTTAGTGCCCTTTGAGTGCATTATCTAGGAATGAACCTGGTAGAGCATCCCACACAAACGAATGTTCCACATGCGGGTTTCACATGCCACCAACTCCACATTCACAGGCAATTTCAGCGCCACAGCCGTTTTCAGATAGCCCTCAATGCAAAGGCTCTAGACGCAAATATTGGTGTGAGAGCTAATTCAATCAAGGAAACACTGCATGTTGGTGAAGGGCATATTGAAGAAGGATCAGCCGAGTGGTTCTTGTGGGAGAACAACTCCATTTGGCTCACTAACTTCACACACCATCAGGCTTCCAAGCAGCTCTCAAGGAAACTCAGTTTTCACACTCTATGCTTAGTGCTCTTTGTGTGCCTAGGACTGAAATGAAGCTTGGTCAGCATCCCACACAAACGAATGCTCCACATGCGGGTTTCACATGCCACCAACTCCACATTCACAGGCAACTTCAGCGCCACAGCCGTTTTCAGATAGCCCTCAATGCAAAGGCTCTAGACGCAAATATTGGTGTGAGAGCTAATTCAATCAAGGAAACACTGCATGTTGGTGAAGGGCATATTGAAGAAGGATCAGCCGAGTGGTTCTTGTGGGAGAACAACTCCATTTGGCTCACTAACTTCACACACCATCAGGCTTCCAAGCAGCTTTCAAGGAAACTCAGTTTTCACACTCTATGTTTAGTGCCGTTTGAATGCATTATCTAGGAATCAACCTGGTAGAGCATCCCACACAAACGAATGCTCCACATGCGGGTTTCACATGCCACCAACTCCACATTCACAGGCAACTTCAGCGCCACAGCCGTTTTCAGATAGCCCTCAATGCAAAGGCTCTAGACGCAAATATTGGTGTGAGAGCTAATTCAATCAAGGAAACACTGCATGTTGGTGAAGGGCATGTTGAAGAAGGATCAGTCGAGTGGTTCTTGTGGGAGAACAACTCCATTTGGCTCACTAACTTCACACACCATCAGGCTTCCAAGCAGCTCTCAAGGAAACTCAGTTTTCACACTCTATGTTTAGTGCCCTTTGAATGCATTATCTAGGAATGAACCTGGTAGAGCATCCCACACAAACGAATGCTCCACATGCGGGTTTCACATGCCACCAACTCCACATTCACAGGCAACTTCAGCGCCACAGCCGTTTTCAGATAGCCCTCAATGCAAAGGCTCTAGACGCCAATATTGGTGTGAGAGCTAATTCAATCAAGGAAACACTGCATGTTGGTGAAGGGCATATTGAAGAAGGATCAGCCGAGTGGTTCTTGTGGGAGAACAACTCCATTTGGCTCACTAACTTCACACACCATCAGGCTTCCAAGCAGCTCTCAAGGAAACTCAGTTTTCACACTCTATGCTTAGTGCCCTTTGAGTGCCTAGGACTGAAATGAATCTTGGAGAGCATCCCACACAAACGAATGCTCCACATGCGGGTTTCACATGAAACCAACTCCACATTCACAGGCAATTTCAGCGCCACTGCCGTTTTCAGATAGCCCTCAATGCAAAGGCTCTAGACGCAAATATTGGTGTGAGAGCTAATTCAATCAAGGAAACACTGCATGTTGGTGAAGGGCATATTGAAGAAGGATCAGCCGAGTGGTTCTTGTGGGAGAACAACTCCATTTGGCTCACTAACTTCACACACCATCAGGCATCCAATCAGCTCTCAAGGAAACTCAGTTTTCACACTCTATGCTTAGTGCCCTTTGAGTGCATTATCTAGGAATGAACCTGGTAGAGCATCCCACACAAACGAATGCTCCACATGCGGGTTTCACATGCCACCAACTCCACATTCACAGGCAACTTCAGCGCCACAGCCCTTTTCAGATAGCCCTCAATGCAAAGGCTCTAGATGCAAATATTGGTGTGAGAGCTAATTCAATCAAGGAAACACTGCATGTTGGTGAAGGGCATATTGAAGAAGGATCAGCCGAGTGGTTCTTGTGGGAGAACAACTCCATTTGGCTCACTAACTTCACACACCATCAGGCTTCCAAGCAGCTCTCAAGGAAACTCAGTTTTCACACTCTATGTTTAGTGCCCTTTGAGTGCATTATCTAGGAATGAACCTGGTAGAGCATCCCACACAAACGAATGCTCCACATGCGGGTTTCACATGCCACCAACTCCACATTCACAGGCAACTTCAGCGCCACAGCCGTTTTCAGATAGCCCTCAATGCAAAGGCTCTAGACGCAAATATTGGTGTGAGAGCTAATTCAATCAAGGAAACACTGCATGTTGGTGAAGGGCATATTGAAGAAGGATCAGCCGAGTGGTTCTTGTGGGAGAACAACTCCATTTGGCTCACTAACTTCACACACCATCAGGCTTCCAAGCAGCTCTCAAGGAAACTCAGTTTTCACACTCTATGCTTAGTGCTCTTTGAGTACCTAGGACTGAAATGAAGCTTGGTCAGCATCCCACACAAACGAATGCTCCACATGCGGGTTTCACATGCCACCAACTCCACATTCACAGGCAACTTCAGCGCCACAGCCGTTTTCAGATAGCCCTCAATGCAAAGGCTCTAGACGCAAATATTGGTGTGAGAGCTAATTCAATCAAGGAAACACTGCATGTTGGTGAAGGGCATATTGAAGAAGGATCAGCCGAGTGGTTCTTGTGGGAGAACAACTCCATTTGGCTCACTAACTTCACACACCATCAGGCTTCCAAGCAGCTCTCAAGGAAACTCAGTTTTCACACTCTATGCTTAGTGCTCTTTGAGTGCATTATCTAGGAATGAACCTGGTAGAGCATCCCACACAAACGAATGCTCCACATGCGGGTTTCACATGCCACCAACTCCACATTAACAGGCAACTTCAGCGCCACAGCCGTTTTCAGATAGCCCTCAATGCAAAGGCTCTAGATGCAAATATTGGTGTGAGAGCTAATTCAATCAAGGAAACACTGCATGTTGGTGAAGGGCATATTGAAGAAAGATCAGCCGAGTGGTTCTTGTGGGAGAACAACTCCATTTGGCTCACTAACTTCACACACCATCAGGCTTCCAAGCAGCTCTCAAGGAAACTCAGTTTTCACACTCTATGCTTAGTGCCCTTTGAGTGCCTAGGACTGAAATGAATCTTGGAGAGCATCCCACACAAACGAATGCTCCACATGCGGGTTTCACATGAAACCAACTCCACATTCACAGGCAATTTCAGCGCCACTGCCGTTTTCAGATAGCCCTCAATGCAAAGGCTCTAGACGCAAATATTGGTGTGAGAGCTAATTCAATCAAGGAAACACTGCATGTTGGTGAAGGGCATATTGAAGAAGGATCAGCCGAGTGGTTCTTGTGGGAGAACAACTCCATTTGGCTCACTAACTTCACACACCATCAGGCTTCCAAGCAGCTCTCAAGGAAACTCAGTTTTCACACTCTATGCTTAGTGCTCTTTGTGTGCCTAGGACTGAAATGAAGCTTGGTCAGCATCCCACACAAACGAATGCTCCACATGCGGGTTTCACATGCCACCAACTCCACATTCACAGGCAACTTCAGCGCCACAGCCGTTTTCAGATAGCCCTCAATGCAAAGGCTCTAGACGCAAATATTGGTGTGAGAGCTAATTCAATCAAGGAAACACTGCATGTTGGTGAAGGGCATATTGAAGAAGGATCAGCCTAGTGGTTCTTGTGGGAGAACAACTCCATTTGGCTCACTAACTTCACACACCATCAGGCTTCCAAGCAGCTCTCAAGGAAACTCAGTTTTCACACTCTATGCTTAGTGCTCTTTGTGTGCCTAGGACTGAAATGAAGCTTGGTCAGCATCCCACACAAACGAATGCTCCACATGCGGGTTTCACATGCCACCAACTCCACATTCACAGGCAACTTCAGCGCCACAGCCGTTTTCAGATAGCCCTCAATGCAAAGGCTCTAGACGCAAATATTGGTGTGAGAGCTAATTCAATCAAGGAAACACTGCATGTTGGTGAAGGGCATATTGAAGAAGGATCAGCCGAGTGGTTCTTGTGGGAGAACAACTCCATTTGGCTCACTAACTTCACACACCATCAGGCTTCCAAGCAGCTCTCAAGGAAACTCAGTTTTCACACTCTATGCTTAGTGCCCTTTGAGTGCATTATCTAGGAATGAACCTGGTAGAGCATCCCACACAAACGAATGTTCCACATGCGGGTTTCACATGCCACCAACTCCACATTCACAGGCAATTTCAGCGCCACAGCCGTTTTCAGATAGCCCTCAATGCAAAGGCTCTAGACGCAAATATTGGTGTGAGAGCTAATTCAATCAAGGAAACACTGCATGTTGGTGAAGGGCATATTGAAGAAGGATCAGCCGAGTGGTTCTTGTGGGAGAACAACTCCATTTGGCTCACTAACTTCACACACCATCAGGCTTCCAAGCAGCTCTCAAGGAAACTCAGTTTTCACACTCTATGCTTAGTGCTCTTTGTGTGCCTAGGACTGAAATGAAGCTTGGTCAGCATCCCACACAAACGAATGCTCCACATGCGGGTTTCACATGCCACCAACTCCACATTCACAGGCAACTTCAGCGCCACAGCCGTTTTCAGATAGCCCTCAATGCAAAGGCTCTAGACGCAAATATTGGTGTGAGAGCTAATTCAATCAAGGAAACACTGCATGTTGGTGAAGGGCATATTGAAGAAGGATCAGCCGAGTGGTTCTTGTGGGAGAACAACTCCATTTGGCTCACTAACTTCACACACCATCAGGCTTCCAAGCAGCTTTCAAGGAAACTCAGTTTTCACACTCTATGTTTAGTGCCGTTTGAATGCATTATCTAGGAATCAACCTGGTAGAGCATCCCACACAAACGAATGCTCCACATGCGGGTTTCACATGCCACCAACTCCACATTCACAGGCAACTTCAGCGCCACAGCCGTTTTCAGATAGCCCTCAATGCAAAGGCTCTAGACGCAAATATTGGTGTGAGAGCTAATTCAATCAAGGAAACACTGCATGTTGGTGAAGGGCATGTTGAAGAAGGATCAGTCGAGTGGTTCTTGTGGGAGAACAACTCCATTTGGCTCACTAACTTCACACACCATCAGGCTTCCAAGCAGCTCTCAAGGAAACTCAGTTTTCACACTCTATGTTTAGTGCCCTTTGAATGCATTATCTAGGAATGAACCTGGTAGAGCATCCCACACAAACGAATGCTCCACATGCGGGTTTCACATGCCACCAACTCCACATTCACAGGCAACTTCAGCGCCACAGCCGTTTTCAGATAGCCCTCAATGCAAAGGCTCTAGACGCCAATATTGGTGTGAGAGCTAATTCAATCAAGGAAACACTGCATGTTGGTGAAGGGCATATTGAAGAAGGATCAGCCGAGTGGTTCTTGTGGGAGAACAACTCCATTTGGCTCACTAACTTCACACACCATCAGGCTTCCAAGCAGCTCTCAAGGAAACTCAGTTTTCACACTCTATGCTTAGTGCCCTTTGAGTGCCTAGGACTGAAATGAATCTTGGAGAGCATCCCACACAAACGAATGCTCCACATGCGGGTTTCACATGAAACCAACTCCACATTCACAGGCAATTTCAGCGCCACTGCCGTTTTCAGATAGCCCTCAATGCAAAGGCTCTAGACGCAAATATTGGTGTGAGAGCTAATTCAATCAAGGAAACACTGCATGTTGGTGAAGGGCATATTGAAGAAGGATCAGCCGAGTGGTTCTTGTGGGAGAACAACTCCATTTGGCTCACTAACTTCACACACCATCAGGCATCCAATCAGCTCTCAAGGAAACTCAGTTTTCACACTCTATGCTTAGTGCCCTTTGAGTGCATTATCTAGGAATGAACCTGGTAGAGCATCCCACACAAACGAATGCTCCACATGCGGGTTTCACATGCCACCAACTCCACATTCACAGGCAACTTCAGCGCCACAGCCCTTTTCAGATAGCCCTCAATGCAAAGGCTCTAGATGCAAATATTGGTGTGAGAGCTAATTCAATCAAGGAAACACTGCATGTTGGTGAAGGGCATATTGAAGAAGGATCAGCCGAGTGGTTCTTGTGGGAGAACAACTCCATTTGGCTCACTAACTTCACACACCATCAGGCTTCCAAGCAGCTCTCAAGGAAACTCAGTTTTCACACTCTATGTTTAGTGCCCTTTGAGTGCATTATCTAGGAATGAACCTGGTAGAGCATCCCACACAAACGAATGCTCCACATGCGGGTTTCACATGCCACCAACTCCACATTCACAGGCAACTTCAGCGCCACAGCCGTTTTCAGATAGCCCTCAATGCAAAGGCTCTAGACGCAAATATTGGTGTGAGAGCTAATTCAATCAAGGAAACACTGCATGTTGGTGAAGGGCATATTGAAGAAGGATCAGCCGAGTGGTTCTTGTGGGAGAACAACTCCATTTGGCTCACTAACTTCACACACCATCAGGCTTCCAAGCAGCTCTCAAGGAAACTCAGTTTTCACACTCTATGCTTAGTGCTCTTTGAGTACCTAGGACTGAAATGAAGCTTGGTCAGCATCCCACACAAACGAATGCTCCACATGCGGGTTTCACATGCCACCAACTCCACATTCACAGGCAACTTCAGCGCCACAGCCGTTTTCAGATAGCCCTCAATGCAAAGGCTCTAGACGCAAATATTGGTGTGAGAGCTAATTCAATCAAGGAAACACTGCATGTTGGTGAAGGGCATATTGAAGAAGGATCAGCCGAGTGGTTCTTGTGGGAGAACAACTCCATTTGGCTCACTAACTTCACACACCATCAGGCTTCCAAGCAGCTCTCAAGGAAACTCAGTTTTCACACTCTATGCTTAGTGCTCTTTGAGTGCATTATCTAGGAATGAACCTGGTAGAGCATCCCACACAAACGAATGCTCCACATGCGGGTTTCACATGCCACCAACTCCACATTAACAGGCAACTTCAGCGCCACAGCCGTTTTCAGATAGCCCTCAATGCAAAGGCTCTAGATGCAAATATTGGTGTGAGAGCTAATTCAATCAAGGAAACACTGCATGTTGGTGAAGGGCATATTGAAGAAAGATCAGCCGAGTGGTTCTTGTGGGAGAACAACTCCATTTGGCTCACTAACTTCACACACCATCAGGCTTCCAAGCAGCTCTCAAGGAAACTCAGTTTTCACACTCTATGCTTAGTGCCCTTTGAGTGCCTAGGACTGAAATGAATCTTGGAGAGCATCCCACACAAACGAATGCTCCACATGCGGGTTTCACATGAAACCAACTCCACATTCACAGGCAATTTCAGCGCCACTGCCGTTTTCAGATAGCCCTCAATGCAAAGGCTCTAGACGCAAATATTGGTGTGAGAGCTAATTCAATCAAGGAAACACTGCATGTTGGTGAAGGGCATATTGAAGAAGGATCAGCCGAGTGGTTCTTGTGGGAGAACAACTCCATTTGGCTCACTAACTTCACACACCATCAGGCTTCCAAGCAGCTCTCAAGGAAACTCAGTTTTCACACTCTATGCTTAGTGCTCTTTGTGTGCCTAGGACTGAAATGAAGCTTGGTCAGCATCCCACACAAACGAATGCTCCACATGCGGGTTTCACATGCCACCAACTCCACATTCACAGGCAACTTCAGCGCCACAGCCGTTTTCAGATAGCCCTCAATGCAAAGGCTCTAGACGCAAATATTGGTGTGAGAGCTAATTCAATCAAGGAAACACTGCATGTTGGTGAAGGGCATATTGAAGAAGGATCAGCCTAGTGGTTCTTGTGGGAGAACAACTCCATTTGGCTCACTAACTTCACACACCATCAGGCTTCCAAGCAGCTCTCAAGGAAACTCAGTTTTCACACTCTATGCTTAGTGCTCTTTGTGTGCCTAGGACTGAAATGAAGCTTGGTCAGCATCCCACACAAACGAATGCTCCACATGCGGGTTTCACATGCCACCAACTCCACATTCACAGGCAACTTCAGCGCCACAGCCGTTTTCAGATAGCCCTCAATGCAAAGGCTCTAGACGCAAATATTGGTGTGAGAGCTAATTCAATCAAGGAAACACTGCATGTTGGTGAAGGGCATATTGAAGAAGGATCAGCCGAGTGGTTCTTGTGGGAGAACAACTCCATTTGGCTCACTAACTTCACACACCATCAGGCTTCCAAGCAGCTCTCAAGGAAACTCAGTTTTCACACTCTATGCTTAGTGCCCTTTGAGTGCATTATCTAGGAATGAACCTGGTAGAGCATCCCACACAAACGAATGTTCCACATGCGGGTTTCACATGCCACCAACTCCACATTCACAGGCAATTTCAGCGCCACAGCCGTTTTCAGATAGCCCTCAATGCAAAGGCTCTAGACGCAAATATTGGTGTGAGAGCTAATTCAATCAAGGAAACACTGCATGTTGGTGAAGGGCATATTGAAGAAGGATCAGCCGAGTGGTTCTTGTGGGAGAACAACTCCATTTGGCTCACTAACTTCACACACCATCAGGCTTCCAAGCAGCTCTCAAGGAAACTCAGTTTTCACACTCTATGCTTAGTGCTCTTTGTGTGCCTAGGACTGAAATGAAGCTTGGTCAGCATCCCACACAAACGAATGCTCCACATGCGGGTTTCACATGCCACCAACTCCACATTCACAGGCAACTTCAGCGCCACAGCCGTTTTCAGATAGCCCTCAATGCAAAGGCTCTAGACGCAAATATTGGTGTGAGAGCTAATTCAATCAAGGAAACACTGCATGTTGGTGAAGGGCATATTGAAGAAGGATCAGCCGAGTGGTTCTTGTGGGAGAACAACTCCATTTGGCTCACTAACTTCACACACCATCAGGCTTCCAAGCAGCTTTCAAGGAAACTCAGTTTTCACACTCTATGTTTAGTGCCGTTTGAATGCATTATCTAGGAATCAACCTGGTAGAGCATCCCACACAAACGAATGCTCCACATGCGGGTTTCACATGCCACCAACTCCACATTCACAGGCAACTTCAGCGCCACAGCCGTTTTCAGATAGCCCTCAATGCAAAGGCTCTAGACGCAAATATTGGTGTGAGAGCTAATTCAATCAAGGAAACACTGCATGTTGGTGAAGGGCATGTTGAAGAAGGATCAGTCGAGTGGTTCTTGTGGGAGAACAACTCCATTTGGCTCACTAACTTCACACACCATCAGGCTTCCAAGCAGCTCTCAAGGAAACTCAGTTTTCACACTCTATGTTTAGTGCCCTTTGAATGCATTATCTAGGAATGAACCTGGTAGAGCATCCCACACAAACGAATGCTCCACATGCGGGTTTCACATGCCACCAACTCCACATTCACAGGCAACTTCAGCGCCACAGCCGTTTTCAGATAGCCCTCAATGCAAAGGCTCTAGACGCCAATATTGGTGTGAGAGCTAATTCAATCAAGGAAACACTGCATGTTGGTGAAGGGCATATTGAAGAAGGATCAGCCGAGTGGTTCTTGTGGGAGAACAACTCCATTTGGCTCACTAACTTCACACACCATCAGGCTTCCAAGCAGCTCTCAAGGAAACTCAGTTTTCACACTCTATGCTTAGTGCCCTTTGAGTGCCTAGGACTGAAATGAATCTTGGAGAGCATCCCACACAAACGAATGCTCCACATGCGGGTTTCACATGAAACCAACTCCACATTCACAGGCAATTTCAGCGCCACTGCCGTTTTCAGATAGCCCTCAATGCAAAGGCTCTAGACGCAAATATTGGTGTGAGAGCTAATTCAATCAAGGAAACACTGCATGTTGGTGAAGGGCATATTGAAGAAGGATCAGCCGAGTGGTTCTTGTGGGAGAACAACTCCATTTGGCTCACTAACTTCACACACCATCAGGCATCCAATCAGCTCTCAAGGAAACTCAGTTTTCACACTCTATGCTTAGTGCCCTTTGAGTGCATTATCTAGGAATGAACCTGGTAGAGCATCCCACACAAACGAATGCTCCACATGCGGGTTTCACATGCCACCAACTCCACATTCACAGGCAACTTCAGCGCCACAGCCCTTTTCAGATAGCCCTCAATGCAAAGGCTCTAGATGCAAATATTGGTGTGAGAGCTAATTCAATCAAGGAAACACTGCATGTTGGTGAAGGGCATATTGAAGAAGGATCAGCCGAGTGGTTCTTGTGGGAGAACAACTCCATTTGGCTCACTAACTTCACACACCATCAGGCTTCCAAGCAGCTCTCAAGGAAACTCAGTTTTCACACTCTATGTTTAGTGCCCTTTGAGTGCATTATCTAGGAATGAACCTGGTAGAGCATCCCACACAAACGAATGCTCCACATGCGGGTTTCACATGCCACCAACTCCACATTCACAGGCAACTTCAGCGCCACAGCCGTTTTCAGATAGCCCTCAATGCAAAGGCTCTAGACGCAAATATTGGTGTGAGAGCTAATTCAATCAAGGAAACACTGCATGTTGGTGAAGGGCATATTGAAGAAGGATCAGCCGAGTGGTTCTTGTGGGAGAACAACTCCATTTGGCTCACTAACTTCACACACCATCAGGCTTCCAAGCAGCTCTCAAGGAAACTCAGTTTTCACACTCTATGCTTAGTGCTCTTTGAGTACCTAGGACTGAAATGAAGCTTGGTCAGCATCCCACACAAACGAATGCTCCACATGCGGGTTTCACATGCCACCAACTCCACATTCACAGGCAACTTCAGCGCCACAGCCGTTTTCAGATAGCCCTCAATGCAAAGGCTCTAGACGCAAATATTGGTGTGAGAGCTAATTCAATCAAGGAAACACTGCATGTTGGTGAAGGGCATATTGAAGAAGGATCAGCCGAGTGGTTCTTGTGGGAGAACAACTCCATTTGGCTCACTAACTTCACACACCATCAGGCTTCCAAGCAGCTCTCAAGGAAACTCAGTTTTCACACTCTATGCTTAGTGCCCTTTGAGTGCATTATCTAGGAATGAACCTGGTAGAGCATCCCACACAAACGAATGCTCCACATGCGGGTTTCACATGCCACCAACTCCACATTAACAGGCAACTTCAGCGCCACAGCCGTTTTCAGATAGCCCTCAATGCAAAGGCTCTAGATGCAAATATTGGTGTGAGAGCTAATTCAATCAAGGAAACACTGCATGTTGGTGAAGGGCATATTGAAGAAAGATCAGCCGAGTGGTTCTTGTGGGAGAACAACTCCATTTGGCTCACTAACTTCACACACCATCAGGCTTCCAAGCAGCTCTCAAGGAAACTCAGTTTTCACACTCTATGCTTAGTGCTCTTTGAGTGCATTATCTAGGAATGAACCTGGTAGAGCATCACACACAAACGAATGCTCCACATGCGGGTTTCACATGCCACCAACTCCACATTCACAGGCAACTTCAGTGCCACAGCCCTTTTCAGATAGCCCTCAATGCAAAGGCTCTAGACGCAAATATTGGTGTGAGAGCTAATTCAATCAAGGCAACACTGCATGTTGGTGAAGGGCATATTGAAGAAGGATCAGCCTAGTGGTTCTTGTGGGAGAACAACTCCATTTGGCTCACTAACTTCACACACCATCAGGCTTCCAAGCAGCTCTCAAGGAAACTCAGTTTTCACACTCTATGTTTAGTGCCGTTTGAATGCATTATCTAGGAATGAACCTGGTAGAGCATCCCACACAAACGAATGTTCCACATGCGGGTTTCACATGCCACCAACTCCACATTCACAGGCAACTTCAGCGCCACAGCCGTTTTCAGATAGCCCTCAATGCAAAGGCTCTAGACGCCAATATTGGTGTGAGAGCTAATTCAATCAAGGAAACACTGCATGTTGGTGAAGGGCATATTGAAGAAGGATCAGCCGAGTGGTTCTTGTGGGAGAACAACTCCATTTGGCTCACTAACTTCACACACCATCAGGCTTCCAAGCAGCTCTCAAGGAAACTCAGTTTTCACACTCTATGCTTAGTGCCCTTTGAGTGCATTATCTAGGAATGAACAAGGTAGAACATCCCACACAAACGAATGCTCCACATGCGGGTTTCACATGCCACCAACTCCACATTGACAGGCAACTTCAGCGCCACAGCCGTTTTCAGATAGCCCTCAATGCAAAGGCTCTAGACGCCAATATTGGTGTGAGAGCTAATTCAATCAAGGAAACACTGCATGTTGGTGAAGGGCATATTGAAGAAGGATCAGCCGAGTGGTTCTTGTGGGAGAACAACTCCATTTGGCTCACTAACTTCACACACCATCAGGCTTCCAAGCAGCTCTCAAGGAAACTCAGTTTTCACACTCTATGCTTAGTGCCCTTTGAGTGCATTATCTAGGAATGAACCTGGTAGAGCATCCCACACAAACGAATGTTCCACATGCGGGTTTCACATGCCACCAACTCGACATTCACAGGCAACTTCAGCGCCACAGCCGTTTTCAGATAGCCCTCAATGCAAAGGCTCTAGACGCAAATATTGGTGTGAGAGCTAATTCAATCAAGGAAACACTGCATGTTGGTGAAGGGCATATTGAAGAAGGATCAGCCGAGTGGTTCTTGTGGGAGAACAACTCCATTTGGCTCACTAACTTCACACACCATCAGGCATCCAAGCAGCTCTCAAGGAAACTCAGTTTTCACACTCTATGCTTAGTGCCCTTTGAGTGCATTATCTAGGAATGAACCTGGTAGAGCATCCCACACAAACGAATGCTCCACATGCGGGTTTCACATGCCACCAACTCCACATTCACAGGCAACTTCAGCGCCACAGCCGTTTTCAGATAGCCCTCAATGCAAAGGCTCTAGACGCAAATATTGGTGTGAGAGCTAATTCAATCAAGGAAACACTGCATGTTGGTGAAGGGCATATTGAAGAAGGATCAGCCAAGTGGTTCTTTTGGGAGAACAACTCCATTTGGCTCACTAACTTCACACACCATCAGGCTTCCAAGCAGCTCTCAAGGAAACTCAGTTTTCACACTCTATGCTTAGTGCTCTTTGTGTGCCTAGGACTGAAATGAAGCTTGGTCAGCATCCCACACAAACGAATGCTCCACATGCGGGTTTCACATGCCACCAACTCCACATTCACAGGCAACTTCAGCGCCACAGCCGTTTTCAGATAGCCCTCAATGCAAAGGCTCTAGACGCAAATATTGGTGTGAGAGCTAATTCAATCAAGGAAACACTGCATGTTGGTGAAGGGCATATTGAAGAAGGATCAGCCTAGTGGTTCTTGTGGGAGAACAACTCCATTTGGCTCACTAACTTCACACACCATCAGGCTTCCAAGCAGCTCTCAAGGAAACTCAGTTTTCACACTCTATGTTTAGTGCCCTTTGAATGCATTATCTAGGAATGAACCTGGTAGAGCATCCCACACAAACGAATGCTCCACATGCGGGTTTCACATGCCACCAACTCCACATTCACAGGCAACTTCAGCGCCACAGCCGTTTTCAGATAGCCCTCAATGCAAAGGCTCTAGACGCAAATATTGGTGTGAGAGCTAATTCAATCAAGGAAACACTGCATGTTGGTGAAGGGCATATTGAAGAAGGATCAGCCGAGTGGTTCTTGTGGGAGAACAACTCCATTTGGCTCACTAACTTCACACACCATCAGGCTTCCAAGCAGCTCTCAAGGAAACTCAGTTTTCACACTCTATGCTTAGTGCCCTTTGAGTGCATTATCTAGGAATGAACCTGGTAGAGCATCCCACACAAACGAATGCTCCACATGCGGGTTTCACATGCCACCAACTCCACATTCACAGGCAACTTCAGCGCCACAGCCGTTTTCAGATAGCCCTCAATGCAAAGGCTCTAGACGCAAATATTGGTGTGAGAGCTAATTCAATCAAGGAAACACTGCATGTTGGTGAAGGGCATATTGAAGAAGGATCAGCCGAGTGGTTCTTGTGGGAGAACAACTCCATTTGGCTCACTAACTTCACACACCATCAGGCTTCCAAGCAGCTCTCAAGGAAACTCAGTTTTCACACTCTATGCTTAGTGCCCTTTGAGTGCCTAGGACTGAAATGAAGCTTGGAGAGCATCCCACACAAACGAATGCTCCACATGCGGGTTTCACATGCCACCAACTCCACATTCACAGGCAATTTCAGCGCCACAGCCGTTTTCAGATAGCCCTCAATGCAAAGGCTCTAGACGCAAATATTGGTGTGAGAGCTAATTCAATCAAGGAAACACTGCATGTTGGTGAAGGGCATATTGAAGAAGGATCAGCCGAGTGTTTCTTGTGGGAGAACAACTCCATTTGGCTCACTAACTTCACACACCATCAGGCTTCCAAGCAGCTCTCAAGGAAACTCAGTTTTCACACTCTATGCTTAGTGCCCTTTGAGTGCATTATCTAGGAATGAACCTGGTAGAGCATCCCACACAAACGAATGCTCCACATGCGGGTTTCACATGCCACCAACTCCACATTGACAGGCAACTTCAGCGCCACAGCAGTTTTCAGATAGCCCTCAATGCAAAGGCTCTAGACGCAAATATTGGTGTGAGAGCTAATTCAATCAAGGAAACACTGCATGTTGGTGAAGGGCATATTGAAGAAGGATCAGCCTAGTGGTTCTTGTGGGAGAACAACTCCATTTGGCTCACTAACTTCACACACCATCAGGCTTCCAAGCAGCTCTCAAGGAAACTCAGTTTTCACACTCTATGCTTAGTGCCCTTTGAGTGCATTATCTAGTAATGAACCTGGTAGAGCATCCCACACAAACGAATGTTCCACATGCGGGTTTCACATGCCACCAACTCCACATTGACAGGCAACATTAGCGCCACTGCCGTTTTCAGATAGCCCTCAATGCAAAGGCTCTAGACGCAAATATTGGTGTGAGAGCTAATTCAATCAAGGAAACACTGCATGTTGGTGAAGGGCATATTGAAGAAGGATCAGCCGAGTGGTTCTTGTGGGAGAACAACTCCATTTGGCTCACTAACTTCACACACCATCAGGCTTCCAAGCAGCTCTCAAGGAAACTCAGTTTTCACACTCTATGCTTAGTGCCCTTTGAGTGCATTATCTAGGAATGAACCTGGTAGAGCATCTCACACAAACGAATGCTCCACATGCGGGTTTCACATGCCACCAACTCCACATTCACAGGCAATTTCAGCGCCACAGCCGTTTTCAGATAGCCCTCAATGCAAAGGCTCTAGACGCAAATATTGGTGTGAGAGCTAATTCAATCAAGGAAACACTGCATGTTGGTGAAGGGCATATTGAAGAAGGATCAGCCGAGTGGTTCTTGTGGGAGAACAACTCCATTTGGCTCACTAACTTCACACACCATCAGGCTTCCAAGCAGCTCTCAAGGAAACTCAGTTTTCACACTCTATGCTTAGTGCTCTTTGTGTGCCTAGGACTGAAATGAAGCTTGGTCAGCATCCCACACAAACGAATGCTCCACATGCGGGTTTCACATGCCACCAACTCCACATTCACAGGCAACTTCAGCGCCACAGCCGTTTTCAGATAGCCCTCAATGCAAAGGCTCTAGACGCAAATATTGGTGTGAGAGCTAATTCAATCAAGGAAACACTGCATGTTGGTGAAGGGCATATTGAAGAAGGATCAGCCTAGTGGTTCTTGTGGGAGAACAACTCCATTTGGCTCACTAACTTCACACACCATCAGGCTTCCAAGCAGCTCTCAAGGAAACTCAGTTTTCACACTCTATGCTTAGTGCCCTTTGAGTGCATTATCTAGGAATGAACCTGGTAGAGCATCCCACACAAACGAATGCTCCACATGCGGGTTTCACATGCCACCAACTCCACATTGACAGGCAACTTCAGCGCCACAGCAGTTTTCAGATAGCCCTCAATGCAAAGGCTCTAGACGCAAATATTGGTGTGAGAGCTAATTCAATCAAGGAAACACTGCATGTTGGTGAAGGGCATATTGAAGAAGGATCAGCCGAGTGGTTCTTGTGGGAGAACAACTCCATTTGGCTCACTAACTTCACACACCATCAGGCTTCCAAGCAGCTCTCAAGGAAACTCAGTTTTCACACTCTATGCTTAGTGCCCTTTGAGTGCATTATCTAGGAATGAACCTGGTAGAGCATCCCACACAAACGAATGTTCCACATGCGGGTTTCACATGCCACCAACTCCACATTCACAGGCAACATTAGCGCCACTGCCGTTTTCAGATAGCCCTCAATGCAAAGGCTCTAGACGCAAATATTGGTGTGAGAGCTAATTCAATCAAGGAAACACTGCATGTTGGTGAAGGGCATATTGAAGAAGGATCAGCCGAGTGGTTCTTGTGGGAGAACAACTCCATTTGGCTCACTAACTTCACACACCATCAGGCTTCCAAGCAGCTCTCAAGGAAACTCAGTTTTCACACTCTATGCTTAGTGCCCTTTGAGTGCATTATCTAGTAATGAACCTGGTAGAGCATCCCACACAAACGAATGTTCCACATGCGGGTTTCACATGCCACCAACTCCACATTGACAGGCAACATTAGCGCCACTGCCGTTTTCAGATAGCCCTCAATGCAAAGGCTCTAGACGCAAATATTGGTGTGAGAGCTAATTCAATCAAGGAAACACTGCATGTTGGTGAAGGGCATATTGAAGAAGGATCAGCCGAGTGGTTCTTGTGGGAGAACAACTCCATTTGGCTCACTAACTTCACACACCATCAGGCTTCCAAGCAGCTCTCAAGGAAACTCAGTTTTCACACTCTATGCTTAGTGCCCTTTGAGTGCATTATCTAGGAATGAACCTGGTAGAGCATCTCACACAAACGAATGCTCCACATGCGGGTTTCACATGCCACCAACTCCACATTCACAGGCAATTTCAGCGCCACAGCCGTTTTCAGATAGCCCTCAATGCAAAGGCTCTAGACGCAAATATTGGTGTGAGAGCTAATTCAATCAAGGAAACACTGCATGTTGGTGAAGGGCATATTGAAGAAGGATCAGCCGAGTGGTTCTTGTGGGAGAACAACTCCATTTGGCTCACTAACTTCACACACCATCAGGCTTCCAAGCAGCTCTCAAGGAAACTCAGTTTTCACACTCTATGCTTAGTGCTCTTTGTGTGCCTAGGACTGAAATGAAGCTTGGTCAGCATCCCACACAAACGAATGCTCCACATGCGGGTTTCACATGCCACCAACTCCACATTGACAGGCAACTTCAGCGCCACAGCCGTTTTCAGATAGCCCTCAATGCAAAGGCTCTAGACGCAAATATTGGTGTGAGAGCTAATTCAATCAAGGAAACACTGCATGTTGGTGAAGGGCATATTGAAGAAGGATCAGCCTAGTGGTTCTTGTGGGAGAACAACTCCATTTGGCTCACTAACTTCACACACCATCAGGCTTCCAAGCAGCTCTCAAGGAAACTCAGTTTTCACACTCTATGCTTAGTGCCCTTTGAGTGCATTATCTAGGAATGAACCTGGTAGAGCATCCCACACAAACGAATGCTCCACATGCGGGTTTCACATGCCACCAACTCCACATTGACAGGCAACTTCAGCGCCACAGCAGTTTTCAGATAGCCCTCAATGCAAAGGCTCTAGACGCAAATATTGGTGTGAGAGCTAATTCAATCAAGGAAACACTGCATGTTGGTGAAGGGCATATTGAAGAAGGATCAGCCGAGTGGTTCTTGTGGGAGAACAACTCCATTTGGCTCACTAACTTCACACACCATCAGGCTTCCAAGCAGCTCTCAAGGAAACTCAGTTTTCACACTCTATGCTTAGTGCCCTTTGAGTGCATTATCTAGGAATGAACCTGGTAGAGCATCCCACACAAACGAATGTTCCACATGCGGGTTTCACATGCCACCAACTCCACATTCACAGGCAACATTAGCGCCACTGCCGTTTTCAGATAGCCCTCAATGCAAAGGCTCTAGACGCAAATATTGGTGTGAGAGCTAATTCAATCAAGGAAACACTGCATGTTGGTGAAGGGCATATTGAAGAAGGATCAGCCGAGTGGTTCTTGTGGGAGAACAACTCCATTTGGCTCACTAACTTCACACACCATCAGGCTTCCAAGCAGCTCTCAAGGAAACTCAGTTTTCACACTCTATGCTTAGTGCTCTTTGTGTGCCTAGGACTGAAATGAAGCTTGGTCAGCATCCCACACAAACGAATGCTCCACATGCGGGTTTCACATGCCACCAACTCCACATTCACAGGCAACTTCAGCGCCACAGCCGTTTTCAGATAGCCCTCAATGCAAAGGCTCTAGACGCAAATATTGGTGTGAGAGCTAATTCAATCAAGGAAACACTGCATGTTGGTGAAGGGCATATTGAAGAAGGATCAGCCGAGTGGTTCTTGTGGGAGAACAACTCCATTTGGCTCACTAACTTCACACACCATCAGGCTTCCAAGCAGCTCTCAAGGAAACTCAGTTTTCACACTCTATGCTTAGTGCCCTTTGAGTGCATTATCTAGGAATGAACCTGGTAGAGCATCCCACACAAACGAATGCTCCACATGCGGGTTTCACATGCCACCAACTCCACATTCTCAGGCAACTTCAGCGCCACAGCCGTTTTCAGATAGCCCTCAATGCAAAGGCTCTCGACGCAAATATTGGTGTGAGAGCTAATTCAATCAAGGAAACACTGCATGTTGGTGAAGGGCATATTGAAGAAGGATCAGCCGAGTGGTTCTTGTGGGAGAACAACTCCATTTGGCTCACTAACTTCACACACCATCAGGCTTCCAAGCAGCTCTCAAGGAAACTCAGTTTTCACACTCTATGCTTAGTGCCCTTTGAGTGCCTAGGACTGAAATGAAGCTTGGAGAGCATCCCACACAAACGAATGCTCCACATGCGGGTTTCACATGCCACCAACTCCACATTCACAGGCAACTTCAGCGCCACAGCCGTTTTCAGATAGCCCTCAATGCAAAGGCTCTAGACGCCAATATTGGTGTGAGAGCTAATTCAATCAAGGAAACACTGCATGTTGGTGAAGGGCATATTGAAGAAGGATCAGCCGAGTGGTTCTTGTGGGAGAACAACTCCATTTGGCTCACTAACTTCACACACCATCAGGCTTCCAAGCAGCTCTCAAGGATAGTCAGTTTTCACACTCTATGCTTAGTGCTCTTTGTGTGCCTAGGACTGAAATGAAGCTTGGTCAGCATCCCACACAAACGAATGCTCCACATGCGGGTTTCACATGCCACCAACTCCACATTCACAGGCAACTTCAGCGCCACAGCCGTTTTCAGATAGCCCTCAATGCAAAGGCTCTAGACGCCAATATTGGTGTGAGAGCTAATTCAATCAAGGAAACACTGCATGTTGGTGAAGGGCATATTGAAGAAGGATCAGCCGAGTGGTTCTTGTGGGAGAACAACTCCATTTGGCTCACTAACTTCACACACCATCAGGCTTCCAAGCAGCTCTCAAGGAAACTCAGTTTTCACACTCTATGCTTAGTGCCCTTTGAGTGCATTATCTAGGAATGAACCTGGTAGAGCATCCCACACAAACGAATGCTCCACATGCGGGTTTCACATGCCACCAACTCCACATTCACAGGCAACTTCAGCGCCACAGCCGTTTTCAGATAGCCCTCAATGCAAAGGCTCTAGACGCTAATATTGGTGTGAGAGCTAATTCAATCAAGGAAACACTGCATGTTGGTGAAGGGCATATTGAAGAAGGATCAGCCGAGTGGTTCTTGTGGGAGAACAACTCCATTTGGCTCACTAACTTCACACACCATCAGGCTTCCAAGCAGCTCTCAAGGAAACTCAGTTTTCACACTCTATGCTTAGTGCCCTTTGAGTGCATTATCTAGTAATGAACCTGGTAGAGCATCCCACACAAACGAATGTTCCACATGCGGGTTTCACATGCCACCAACTCCACATTCACAGGCAATTTCAGCGCCACAGCCGTTTTCAGATAGCCCTCAATGCAAAGGCTCTAGACGCAAATATTGGTGTGAGAGCTAATTCAATCAAGGAAACACTGCATGTTGGTGAAGGGCATATTGAAGAAGGATCAGCCGAGTGGTTCTTGTGGGAGAACAACTCCATTTGGCTCACTAACTTCACACACCATCAGGCTTCCAAGCAGCTCTCAAGGAAACTCAGTTTTCACACTCTATGCTTAGTGCCCTTTGAGTGCCTAGGACTGAAATGAAGCTTGGAGAGCATCCCACACAAACGAATGCTCCACATGCGGGTTTCACATGCCACCAACTCCACATTCACAGGCAACTTCAGCGCCACAGCCGTTTTCAGATAGCCCTCAATGCAAAGGCTCTAGACTCCAATATTGGTGTGAGAGCTAATTCAATCAAGGAAACACTGCATGTTGGTGAAGGGCATATTGAAGAAGGATCAGCCGAGTGGTTCTTGTGGGAGAACAACTCCATTTGGCTCACTAACTTCACACACCATCAGGCTTCCAAGCAGCTCTCAAGGAAACTCAGTTTTCACACTCTATGCTTAGTGCTCTTTGTGTGCCTAGGACTGAAATGAAGCTTGCTCAGCATCCCACACAAACGAATGCTCCACATGCGGGTTTCACATGCCACGAACTCCACATTCACAGGCAACTTCAGCGCCACAGCCGTTTTCAGATAGCCCTCAATGCAAAGGCTCTAGACGCAAATATTGGTGTGAGAGCTAATTCAATCAAGGAAACACTGCATGTTGGTGAAGGGCATATTGAAGAAGGATCAGCCTAGTGGTTCTTGTGGGAGAACAACTCCATTTGGCTCACTAACTTCACACACCATCAGGCTTCCAAGCAGCTCTCAAGGATACTCAGTTTTCACACTCTATGCTTAGTGCTCTTTGTGTGCCTAGGACTGAAATGAAGCTTGGTCAGCATCCCACACAAACGAATGCTCCACATGCGGGTTTCACATGCCACCAACTCCACATTCACAGGCAACTTCAGCGCCACAGCCGTTTTCAGATAGCCCTCAATGCAAAGGCTCTAGACGCAAATATTGGTGTGAGAGCTAATTCAATCAAGGAAACACTGCATGTTGGTGAAGGGCATATTGAAGAAGGATCAGCCGAGTGGTTCTTGTGGGAGAACAACTCCATTTGGCTCACTAACTTCACACACCATCAGGCTTCCAAGCAGCTCTCAAGGAAACTCAGTTTTCACACTCTATGCTTAGTGCCCTTTGAGTGCATTATCTAGGAATGAACCTGGTAGAGCATCCCACACAAACGAATGCTCCACATGCGGGTTTCACATGCCACCAACTCCACATTCACAGGCAACTTCAGCGCCACAGCCATTTTCAGATAGCCCTCAATGCAAAGGCTCTAGACGCAAATATTGGTGTGAGAGCTAATTCAATCAAGGAAACACTGCATGTTGGTGAAGGGCATATTGAAGAAGGATCAGCCGAGTGGTTCTTGTGGGAGAACAACTCCATTTGGCTCACTAACTTCACACACCATCAGGCTTCCAAGCAGCTCTCAAGGAAACTCAGTTTTCACACTCTATGCTTAGTGCCCTTTGAGTGCATTATCTAGGAATGAACCTGGTAGAGCATCCCACACAAACGAATGCTCCACATGCGGGTTTCACATGCCACCAACTCCACATTTACAGGCAACTTCAGCGCCACTGCCGTTTTCAGATAGCCCTCAATGCAAAGGCTCTAGACGCAAATATTGGTGTGAGAGCTAATTCAATCAAGGAAACACTGCATGTTGGTGAAGGGCATATTGAAGAAGGATCAGCCGAGTGGTTCTTGTGGGAGAACAACTCCATTTGGCTCACTAACTTCACACACCATCAGGCTTCCAAGCAGCTCTCAAGGAAACTCAGTTTTCACACTCTATGCTTAGTGCCCTTTAGTGCATTAACTATTAATGAACCTGGTAGAGCATCCCACACAAACGAATGTTCCACATGCGCGTTTCACATGCCACCAACTCCACATTCACAGGCAACTTCAGCGCCACAGCCGTTTTCAGATAGCCCTCAATGCAAAGGCTCTAGACGCCAATATTGGTGTGAGAGCTAATTCAATCAAGGAAACACTGCATGTTGGTGAAGGGCATATTGAAGAAGGATCAGCCGAGTGGTTCTTGTGGGAGAACAACTCCATTTGGCTCACTAACTTCACACACCATCAGGCTTCCAAGCAGCTCTCAAGGAAACTCAGTTTTCACACTCTATGCTTAATGCCCTTTGAGTGCATTATCTAGGAATGAACCTGGTAGAGCATCCCACACAAACGAATGCTCCACATGCGGGTTTCACGTGCCACCAACTCCACATTCACAGGCAACTTCAGCGCCACAGCCGTTTTCAGATAGCCCTCAATGCAAAGGCTCTAGACGCAAATATTGGTGTGAGAGCTAATTCAATCAAGGAAACACTGCATGTTGGTGAAGGGCATATTGAAGAAGGATCAGCCGAGTGGTTCTTGTGGGAGAACAACTCCATTTGGCTCACTAACTTCACACACCATCAGGCTTCCAAGCAGCTCTCAAGGAAACTCAGTTTTCACACTCTATGCTTAGTGCCCTTTGAGTGCATTATCTAGGAATGAACCTGGTAGAGCATCCCACACAAACGAATGCTCCACATGCGGGTTTCACATGCCACCAACTCCACATTCACAGGCAACTTCAGCGCCACAGCCGTTTTCAGATAGCCCTCAATGCAAAGGCTCTAGACGCAAATATTGGTGTGAGAGCTAATTCAATCAAGGAAACACTGCATGTTGGTGAAGGGCATATTGAAGAAGGATCAGCCGAGTGGTTCTTGTGGGAGAACAACTCCATTTGGCTCACTAACTTCACACACCATCAGGCTTCCAAGCAGCTCTCAAGGAAACTCAGTTTTCACACTCTATGCTTAGTGCCCTTTGAGTGCCTAGGACTGAAATGAAGCTTGGAGAGCATCCCACACAAACGAATGCTCCACATGCGGGTTTCACATGCCACCAACTCCACATTCACAGGCAACTTCAGCGCCACAGCCGTTTTCAGATAGCCCTCAATGCAAAGGCTCTAGACGCCAATATTGGTGTGAGAGCTAATTCAATCAAGGAAACACTGCATGTTGGTGAAGGGCATATTGAAGAAGGATCAGCCGAGTGGTTCTTGTGGGAGAACAACTCCATTTGGCTCACTAACTTCACACACCATCAGGCTTCCAAGCAGCTCTCAAGGATAGTCAGTTTTCACACTCTATGCTTAGTGCTCTTTGTGTGCCTAGGACTGAAATGAAGCTTGGTCAGCATCCCACACAAACGAATGCTCCACATGCGGGTTTTCACAATCCACCAACTCCACATTCACAGGCAACTTCAGCGCCACAGCCGTTTTCAGATAGCCCCTCAATGCAAAGGCTCTAGACGCAAATATTGGTGTGAGAGCTAATTCAATCAAGGAACACTGCATGTTGGTGAAGGGCATATTGAAGAAGGATCAGCCGAGTGGTTCTTGTGGGAGAACAACTCCATTTGGCTCACTAACTTCACACACCATCAGGCTTCCAAGCAGCTCTCAAGGAAACTCAGTTTTCACACTCTATGCTTAGTGCCCTTTGAGTGCATTATCTAGGAATGAACCTGGTAGAGCATCCCACACAAACGAATGCTCCACAATGCGGGTTTCACATGCCACCAACTCCACATTCACAGGCAACTTCAGCGCCCACAGCCGTTTTCAGATAGCCCTCAATGCAAAGGCTCTAGACGCAAATATTGGTGTGAGAGCTAATTCAATCAAGGAAACACTGCATGTTGGTGAAGGGCATATTGAAGAAGGATCAGCCGAGTGGTTCTTGTGGAGAACAACTCCATTTGGCTCACTAACTTCACACACCATCAGGCTTCCAAGCAGCTCTCAAGGAAACTCAGTTTTCACACTCTATGCTTAGTGCCCTTTGAGTGCCTAGGACAGAATGAAGCTTGGAGAGCATCCCACACAAACGAATGCTCTCCACATGCGGGTTTCACATGCCACCAACTCCACATTCACAGGCAACTTCAGCGCCACTGCCGTTTTCAGATAGCCCTCAATGCAAAGGCTCTAGACGCCAATATTGTTGTGAGAGCTAATTCAATCAAGGAACACTGCATGTTGGTGAAGGGCATATTGAAGAAGGATCAGCCGAGTGGTTCTTGTGGGAGAACAACTCCATTTGGCTCACTAACTTCACACACCATCAGGCTTCCAAGCAGCTCTCAAGGAAACTCAGTTTTCACACTCTATGCTTAGTGCTCTTTGTGTGCCTAGGACTGAAATGAAGCTTGGTGAGCATCCCACACAAACGAATGCTCCACATGCGGGTTTCACATGCCACCAACTCACATTCACAGGCAACTTCAGCGCCACAGCCGTTTTCAGATAGCCCTCAATGCAAAAGGCTCTAGACGCAAATATTGGTGTGAGAGCTAATTCAATCAAGGAAACACTGCATGTTGGTGAAGGGCATATTGAAGAAGGATCAGCCGAGTGGTTCTTGTGGGAGAACAACTCCATTTGGCTCACTAACTTCACACACCATCAGCTTCCAAGCAGCTCTCAAGGAACTCAGTTTTCACACTCTATGCTTAGTGCCCTTTGAGTGCATTATCTAGGAATGAACCTGGTAGAGCATTCCACACAAAACGAATGCTCCACATGCGGGTTTCACATGCCACCAACGTCCACATTCACAGGCAACTTCAGCGCCACAAGCCGTTTTCAGATAGCCCTCAATGCAAAGGCTCTAGACGCAAATATTGGTGTGAGAGCTAATCCAATCAAGGAAACACTGCATGTTGGTGAAGGGCATATTGAAGAAGGATCAGCCGAGTGGTTCTTGTGGGAGAACAAACTCTCATTTGGCTCACTAACTTCACACACCCATCAGGCTTCCAAGCAGCTCTCAAGGAAACTCCAGTTTTCACACTCTATGCTTAGTGCCCTTTGAGTGCCTAGGACTGAAATGAAGCTTGGAGAGCATCCCACACAAACGAATGCTCCACATGCGGGTTTCACATGCCACCAACTCCACATTCACAGGCAACTTCAGCGCCACAGCCGTTTTCAGATAGCCCTCAATGCAAAGGCTCTAGACGCCAATATTGGTGTGAGAGCTAATTCAATCAAGGAAACACTGCATGTTGGTGAAGGGCATATTGAAGAAGGATCAGCCGAGTGGTTCTTGTGGGAGAACAACTCCATTTGGCTCACTAACTTCACACACCATCAGGCTTCCAAGCAGCTCTCAAGGAAACTCAGTTTTCACACTCTATGCTTAGTGCCCTTTGAGTGCATTATCTAGGAATGAACCTGGTAGAGCATCCCACACAAACGAATGCTCCACATGCGGGTTTCACATGCCACCAACTCCACATTCACAGGCAACTTCAGCGCCACAGCCATTTTCAGATAGCCCTCAATGCAAAGGCTCTAGACGCAAATATTGGTGTGAGAGCTAATTCAATCAAGGAAACACTGCATGTTGGTGAAGGGCATATTGAAGAAGGATCAGCCGAGTGGTTCTTGTGGGAGAACAACTCCATTTGGCTCACTAAACTTCACACAACACCATCAGGCTTCCAAGCAGCTCTCAAGGAAACTCAGTTTTCACACTCTATGCTTAGTGCCCTTTGAGTGCATTATCTAGGATATGAACCGTGGTAGAGCATCCCACACAAACGAATGCTCCACATGCGGGTTTCACATGCCACCAACTCCACATTTACAGGCAACTTCAGCGCCACTGCCGTTTTCAGATAGCCCTCAATGCAAAGGCTCTAGACGCAAATATTGGTGTGTGAGAGCTAATTCAATCAAGGAAACACTGCATGTTGGTGAAGGGCATATTGAAGAAGGATCAGCCGAGTGGTTCTTGTGGAGAACAACTCCATTTGGCTCACTAACTTCACACACCATCAGGCTTCAAGCAGCTCTCAAGGAAACTCAGTTTTCACACTCTATGCTTAGTGCCCTTTAGTGCATTAACTATTAATGAACCTGGTAGAGCATCCCACACAAACGAATGTTCCACATGCGCGTTTCACATGCCACCAACTCCACATTCACAGGCAACCTTTCAGACAGCACAACAAGCCCGTTACAGCCTTAGCCCTCAATGCAAAGGCTCTAGACGCCAATATTGGTGTGAGAGCTAATTCAATCAAGGAAACACTGCATGTTGGTGAAGGGCATATTGAAGAAGGATCAGCCGAGTGGTTCTTGTGGGAGAACAACTCCATTTGGCTCACTAACTTCACACACCATCAGCTTCCAAGCAGCTCTCAAGGAAACTCAGTTTTCACACTCTATGCTTAGTGCCCTTGAGTGCATTATCTAGGAATGAGAATCTGGTAGAGCATCCCACACAACGAATGCTCCACATCGGGGTTTCACGTGCCACCAACTTCCACATTCACAGGCAACTTCAGCGCCACAGCCGTTTTCAGATAGCCCTCAATGCAAAGGCTCTAGGACGCAAATATTGGTGTGAGAGCTAATTCAATCAAGGAAACACTGCATGTTGGGTGAAGGGCATATTGAAGAAGGATCAGCCGAGTGGTTCTTGTGGGAGAACAACTCCATTTGGCTCACTAACTTCACACACCATCAGGCTTCCAAGCAGCTCTCAAGGAAACTCAGTTTTCACACTCTATGCTTAGTGCCCTTTGAGTGCATTATCTAGGAATGAACCTGGTAGAGCATCCCACACAAACGAATGCTCCACATGCGGGTTTCACATGCCACCAACTCCACATTCTCAGGCAACTTCAGCGCCACAGCCGTTTTCAGATAGCCCTCAATGCAAAGGCTTCTAGACGCAATATTGGTGTGAGAGCTAATTCAATCAAGGAAACACAGCATGTTGGTGAAGGGCATATTGAAGAAGGATCAGCCGGTGGTTCTTGTGGAGAACAACTCCATTTGGCTCACTAACTTCACACACCATCAGGCTTCCAAGCAGCTCTCAAGGAAACTCAGTTTTCACACTCTATGCTTAGTGCCCTTTGAGTGCCTAGGGACTGAAATGAAGCTTGGAGAGCATCCCACACAAACGAATGCTCCACATGCGGGTTTCACCATGCCACCAACTCCACATTCACAGGCAACTTCAGCGCCACACGCCGTTTTCAGATAGCCCTCAATGCAAAGGCTCTAGACGCCAATATTGGTGTGAGAGCTAATTCAATCAAGGAAACACTGCATGTGGTGAAGGGCATATTGAAGAAGGATCAGCGAGTGGTTCTTGTGGAGGAGAACAACTCCATTTGGCTCACTAACTTCA
>NW_026696835.1:0-175234 GCF_030435755.1 Ochotona princeps | reverse complement strand
GGCGGGGCACGGCTGGAGTGCCCAGGCACAAGTGAAGGGGAGGTGCCACGGCATGGCTGGAGACCCTGGCCTTGGCTGCTAGGGGGTTTCCAGCAGTGTAGGCGAACCTCGCCGGGGGGTTTGGGGTCTCCAGCAGCAGAGCACTCTATTCTGTGCTGGGGTCCAAGAGCAGAGGACCCTCCTTCTGCTTGCTTCGGCACCAGAGGACCCTACTGCCTGCTGGGATTTAGCAGCAGAAGACACTCTTCCCTGCTGCAGTCCGACAGCAGACCTTCCTCTGCTCTTGGTGTCAGGCACAAAAGAACCCCCCTCTGCTGCTTGGGTCCAGCATAACAGAACCCTCTATGATCTTAGGCCCGGCACGAGAGGACACCCCTCTCTGTTGGAGTACACCACCAGAGGTGCCTCGTCTCTGCTGGGGTGGATCAGCAGAAAATCCTCCTCTCTGTCTGGGTCCGGCAGTAGAGGAGCCTACACTGCTGCTGCGTCCGACAGCAGGGGACCCTCTTCTTCTGCTGGACCCCAGCAGTGAGGAAGCAGCAGAGAACCATCCTCTCTGTTGTTGTCTAGCATGAGAGGACCCATCTCTCTGCTGGGGTCCAGCAGAAAGGAAGCAGAAGAGGACCCTCCTCTCGGCTGGAGCCCAGCAGCAGAGGACCTTTCTCTTCTTTTGGGTTCAGCAGCAGAGGACCCTCCTCTCTGCTGTAGTGCAGCACCAGAGGAGCCTCATCTTCTGCTGTGGTCCAGCAGCAGAGGAAACTCCTCTCTGCTGGGGTCCAGAAGCGGAGCACCCTCCTCTCTGCTGAGTTCTAGCACCAGAGGACCTTCTTCTCTGCTAGAATCCAGCACCAGATGACCATCCTCTCTGTTGGGGTCCAACATCCGAGGGCCCTTCTCTGTGCTGGCGTCCGGCAGTAGAGGAGTCTCCTCTCTTTTTGGGTCTGCCAGCAGAGGATGCTCCTCCTTGCTGGGGTGGGGCAGCAGAGAACCTTCATCCATGCTGGAGAGCCTTGGATGAGCGTCCCGCACTGAGTGCTGATGGCCACCAGAGGGTGCCCAAAGCCGCCATTCTTTCTTTTCTTTTTTTCTTTTCTTTTCTTTTCCTTTTTTTTTTTTTTTACAGGTTTATTATTTTATTCCAAGGTCAGATATACAGAGAGGACGAGAGACAGAGAAGAAGATCTTCCGTCCGATGATTCACTCCCCAAGTGAGTCACAATGGCTGGTGCACGCCGATCCAAAGCCGGGAACCTGGAGCCTCTTCTAGAACTCCCATGTGGGTGCAAGTTTCCAAAGTTTTGGGCCATCCTCGACTGCTTTCCCAGGCCACAAGCAGGGATCTGGACGGGAAGTGGAGCAGCCGGGATTAGAACCGGTGCCCATATGGGATCCAAGCTGCTCGTTCAAGGCGAGGACTTTAGTTGCTAGGCTACGGCGCCGGGCCCCAAGCTGCCCTTTCTACCCCTGGTGGGCTCAGGCCTTCTGAGCTCTAGACAGTCCAACCCAAGCCATCCTAGTGTGAGGGGGGTGTCACAGACAGTATTCTGGTACACGTGCTGTTGAAAGATCAGGGCTCCAAGGCCAAACAGCCCACATACCAAAGCCGAGGAGGGGTGGAGGACACTTGGGGCCTAGCATCAGCCCAGGTCTCTGTGATAGGAAGTGTCAGGGTGCCTTTAAGAGCAAGGCACTTAAAGAACCCTGGGAGGTGGTGTCCTATGTCAGCATGCCCACAGGCCCTCAGGGAGCTGGAGTCCAACACCAGCATCCTGGAGGCCCTGAGAGCTGGAGTCCCGCACCTGTGTCCCAAAGGCCCTCTGTGAGCTGGTGTTACACACCAGCCCACTGGGGTTGTACTGTGCCAGATGAGGTCCCGGGAAACCTTACTGCCACCCCCATTCCTTGCAGAGCACCCTGAGATGCAGGCTTTGGGCGTTCTTTGGCAAGTGGAGCATCTCCCTGATGAGCTACCAAGAGGGCTTCATGGACTTTTATTTTTTTTCATTCCAAAGTCCGAGATACAGAGAGGAAGATCTTCCGTCCGATGATTCACTCTCCAAGTGAGCTGCAACAGCCGGTCCCCTAGGGACCCCCTCTGCTGGGGCCTCAGCGAGAGGGTCCCCCTAGGAACCGCATCCTTCGCTGCTGGGGCCTCAATGAGAGGGTCACCCTCGGGACCTCCTCTGCTTGGGCCTCAGTGAAAGGTACCCTTTGCCCCCCCTCCCCTCCCTATCTCCTGGGGCATCTGCGAGAAAGTCCATCTCAGGAGCCCCTCTGTTGGGGCCTCAGCGAGGTGGAACCCTGGCGACCCCTCCCTGGCTGCTGGGGCCTCAGCAAGAGGTACCCCTTGGGACCCCTTCAGCTGGGGCCTCAGCTAGAGTGACACCTGGAGCCATCTACCCTTTCTGCTGGGGCCTAGGTGAGAAGGTACCACTCGGGACCCCCTCTGCTGGGGCCTCAGCGAGAGTGCCCCCCGAGCCCCCTTCCCTCTCTGTGGATGCCTCAGCAGGAGGGTCCCCCTGGGGACCCCTCCTCTCTCTCTACTGTGGCCTCAGCAAGAGGGTCCCCCTCGGAACCCCTCTGCTGGGGCCTCATCGAGAGAGATCCTCATTAGCTGACCCTCTCTCTCTGTTGGGGCCTCAGCGAGAGGGTCCACCTCAGGAACCCCGTGTTGTGGGGCCTCAGTGTGGTGTCCAAGGGTGTCAAGCCTCAGCCTGCCAGGCAGATGGCCTGTATAGGTGCTGCTTCAAGTCCTGGTTGTTTCCCCTGCAATCAGGCTCCCTGCTGATGATCCTGGGAGAGCAGTGGAGGATGGTGCAGGGGCTTGTGCCCCTGTGTGCTGTGCCCCTGTGGGACATGTGGAGGAAAGTCCTGGTTCCCAGTCTTGTCCTGGCCAAGCCAAATCTGGCTCTGGTTTTGGTCCTGGGGAAGTGAGCCAGCAGATGCAAGAAAGATTCTGTCTCTCCCTCTCTGTTCCTTTGTGCTTCAAACAAAACAGGACAGATTCAGATAGGCATGCAGGAGGGAAGAAAGCTGCTGTCCTGGGAGGTAGGGAGTGTGCTGTGACTGAAGACTGCTTTTGTCTGCCAATGCAGACACCAAGGGTGTGAGTAAGGCTTCTGTCCTGGGACTTCTGTGCAACCACTCCAAAGAGTGTCCTTGAGAGTGAATTTCTCTTAGGCTGGGATTGTTTCCCTTGTTTGTGCAGTAGAGCCTGGAGGAGCGTCCTGCAGTGAGTCCTGCTGTCCATGAGAGGATGCATAAGCTGCCCTTTCTACCCCTGGTTGGCTGAGGCATTTTGAGCACTAGAAGGTCCAGCCCCAGCCATCCTAGTGTCAGGTGGGAATCCTGGATAGAATTCCTCTATATGCGTCCCTTGAAGATTGGGCTCCAAGGCCGAACAGCCCACATATGAAGGATCAGGAGGGGGTGGAGGACGCTTGTGGCCTTGCATCAGGCCAGGCCTCTGTGCTAGGAAGTGGCTGTCTGTCTTCACCAGCAAGGTACAACCTAGGGCACAAGGAGAACTAGAAGCTGGAGTTCCACATCACGGACCCTAGAGACCCTGAGGGACCTGGAGTCCCAGTCAGTAAGCCCACGAGCCCTATGGGAGCTGGAATCCCATGTGAGTGTGCACACGGACCCTCTGGGAGCTGGAGTCCCACATCACTGTGCCCATGGGCCCCGTGAGACCTGGAGTCCCATGTCTGTGTACGCACGAGCCCTCTTGGACCTCGATCCTAATTCAGCATTCCCCAATCCCTGTGGAATCTGGGGTCCCACGTCAGCGTGCCCATGGACCCTCTGAGACCTGGAGAAACACACCAGCTGACTAGCACTGATGGTTCGCAGATGAGGTACCCGGAAAACTTTCTGGAATCCGGAAGCAGAGGAACCTCCTCCCTGTTGGGGTTCAGCAGCAGAGGACCATCCTCCCTGCTGGGGACCGGCAGCAGAGGACCCTCCACCCTGCTTGGGTGCGGCAGCAGAGGACCCTAATCCCTGCAGGGTCTGGCAACAGAGGACCCTCCTCCCTGCTGCTGGACACCAGCAGAGAGGAAGCATCAGAGGTCCTTCCTCTTTGCTGTGGTCCAGCACCAGAGGATGATCCTCTCTGCTGGAAAGCAGCAGAGAGGAAGCTGCAGAGGACTGCCTTCTGCTGCTGGGGTCCAGCAGCAGAGGACCCTCCTCTGCAGCTGGTGTCCGGAACAACAGGACCTACTCTGCTTCTGGTGTCCGGTAGAAGAAGACCCTCCTTGCTGCTGGGTTCTGGCACCAGAGGACCCTCCTCTGCTGGTGGGGTCCGTCAGCAGAGGACCATCCTATGCTGCTTCAGTGTGGAAGAGAAGGACCCTCCTCTGCTGTTGGAGTCTGGCAACAATGTAGCCTCCTCAGCTGCTTTGGTCCATCAGCAGAGGACCCTTTTTTCTGCTGGGGTCTACAACGACAGGACAGTTGTCTCTGCTAGTTTCCAGCAGAGAGAAAGCAATAGAGGACCCTGCCTCAGCAGGAGTCTGGCAGCAGAGGACCCTCCTCTCCTTCTGGATTTCAGCCGCAGAGGACTTTCGTCTGCTGATGGACCCCAGCAGAGAGGAAGCAGCAGAGGACCCTCCTCTCCTGCTGGACAACATAGAGAGGAAGCAGCAGAAGAACCTCCTGTTCTGCTGGGGTCTGGCAGCAGAGGACCCTCCTCTCTGCTGGGGTGCGGAAACAGAAGACCCTACAACCTGTTGTTGTTTGGCAGCAGAGGAACTTCCACAGTGCTGGGGTGGAGCAGAGAGGAAGTAGCATAGATACCTCCTCCATGCTGTGGTCCAGCCGCAGAGGACCCTCCTCTGCAGCTGGACCTCAGCAGAGAGGAAGATGCAGAGTATCCTCATCTCCTGCTGGACCCCAAAGAGAGGACGAAGCAGAGAACCCTGCTCTCTGCTGGGGTCCGGCAGCAGAGGACTCCTCCCTGCTGGGATCCGACAGCAGAGGACTCTCCTCTCAACTGGGTTCCGGCAACAGAGGACCCTCCTCCATGCTGGGGTCTGGAAGCAGAGGACACTCCTCTGCTGCTGGGGTCCGGCACAAGTGGACCCCCCTCAGATGCTGGGTTCTGGTAGCAAAGAATCCTCCACTCTGCTGGGTTCCGGCAACAGAGGCCCCTCCTCCATGCTGGGGTCTGGAAGCAGAGGACACTCCTCTGCTTCTGGGATCTGGCACCAGAGGATCCTTCTATGCTGCTGAAGTCCGGCAGCAGAGGATTCTCCTCCCTGCTGTGGTATGGCAGCCGGGGAACCTCCCGCCTTCCGGGGTCCAACAGCAGACGACCCTCCTGTTCTGCGGGAACCCTGCAAAGAGGTGCTCCCCTGCTACTATACCACAGCAGAAAAGAAGTTGCAGAGGACCCTCCCCTCATGCTGCACCCCAGGGAGAGGACGCAGGAGAATACACTCCTCTTCTGCTGGGGTCCGGCACCAGTGGAATCTCCTCTCTGCTGTACCCCAGCAGAGAGGAAGCTGCAGAGGACACTCCTCTCCTGCTCGGCATCAAAGAGAGGAAGCAGTAGAGGACACTCCTGTTCTGCTGGGGTCTGGCAGCAGAGGTCCCTCCTCAGTGTTAGCGTCAGGAAGCATAGGAGCCTCCTCTCCTACTGGGGTCCAGCACCAAAGGACACTCTTCTCTGATGGACTTGGGTCCAGCAGCAGGGTCCCTCCTGTCTGCTGGAGTCCGGCAGCAAATGACCCTCCTCTCTGCTGGGGTACAGCAGCAGAGGACCCTAATCTCTGCTGATGTTCGGCACCAGAGCACCCTCTTCTTTGCTGAGGTCTGGGAGCAAAGGACCCTCCTCTCTGCTGGGGTCTGGCAGTGGAGGACTCTCCTCTCTGCTGTGGTCCTGCACCAGAGGATCGTCTTCCGCTCTTGGGTTTCCACACCAGAGGACCCACCTCCCTGCTGCTGGGGTCTGGGCCCATAGGACACTCCTCTACTGCTGGGGTCTGGCACCAGAGGACCTTCCTCTCTGCTGGAATCCGGTACCAGAGGACCCCCCTCATCTGCTGGCATCCGGTACTGTAGGAACCCCCTCTGCTGCTGGGGTCCGGCAGCATAGGACCTCCCTCTGCTGCTGGCATCCGTCAGCAGAAGACTAGCTTCTGCTGCTGGGATCCGACAGCAGCGGATCCCCTTCTGATGCTGTGGTCTGGCAGCAGAGGATGCTGCTCTGCTGCTGGGATCCGACAGTAGAGGACTCTTTTCTGCTGCTGCACCCTTGCAGCAGAGGCCTTCCTTTGCTGCTGGACCACAGCAGAGAGGAAGTTGCAGAGAGCCCTCGTCCCATACTGGACCCCAACGAAAGGACGCAGCAGAGGACCTAATCTTGTGATGGCGTCTGGCAGCAGAGGACCCTTCTCTCTGCTGGTGTCTGGTACCAGAGGACACTCCTCAGCTGTTGGGAACCAGCAGGAGAGGACTCCCCTTCTTTGCTGGGTTCCGGAACCATAGGATCCCCCTATGGTTCTGTTGTCTGGCAGCAGAGCACCCCCCTCTATTGCTGGGTTCCAGCGCCAGAGGACCCCCCTCTGCTGCTATTGTCTGGCAGCAGAGGACACCCACTCTGCTGCTAGGATCCGGAACCAGAGTACCCCTCACTGCTGCTGTGGTCTGGCAGCAGAGGACCTTTCTCCCTTCTGAGGTCCTGCACCAGAAGACCCTACTAGGTTGCTGGTGTCGGGCACCAGAGGACCCAACTCTGCTGCTGGGGTCCGGCCACAAAGGTCCTTCCTCCTTGCTATGGTACGGCAGCAGAGGACCCTGCTGCCTTCTCGGGTATGGCAGAACAGGACCATCCTCTGCTGCTGGGGTCTGACACCAGAGTACACCTCTCTCTGCTGAGGTTCAAAACCAGAGTACCCTAGTCTCTGCTGGGGTCGAGCAGCAGGTACCCTCCTTACTCCTGGGGTCCAGCAGCAGAGGACGCTGCTCTGCTGCTGGGTTCATACAGCAGAAGACACTCCTGCCATCTGGGGTCTGACAGCAGATGACACTCGTTTGCTTCTATTCCGGAATCAGAGGAACCTCCTCTGCTGCTCAGAAGACTCCTCTCTGCTGAGGTCCAGCAGCAGAGGCCCCTCCTCCCGGCTGGGGTCCGGCAGCAGAGAACCATCCTCTCTGCTGGGGACTAGTACGAAAGACCCTCCTCTCTGCTGTGGTCCTGCAGCAGAGACCCTCCACTGCTGTTGTGTCCGGTAGCAGAGCACCCTCCTCTGCTTAGGAACCCCAGCAGAAAGGAAGCAACAAAGGACCCTACTCTCTGCTTTGGTCCAGCAGCAAAGGACCCTCCTATCTGCTGTGGCACAGCAGAGAGAAAGCAGAAGAGGAGCATTTACTCAGCTGGGGTCCCGCAGCAGAGGACCTTCCTCTTCTGCTGTGTTCCAGCAGCAGAGGATCCTCCTGCTTCTGGACCCCAGCAGAGAGGTAGCAGCAAAGGATGGTCCTCTGCTGCAAGAGTCCAGCAGAGGGCAAGTTTCAGAGGACCCTCATTGCCTACTGGACCCCAAAGAGAGGACACTGCAGAGGACCCTGCTCTTCTGCTGGGGTCCAATACCAGAGGACCCTCCTCTGCTGCTGGACCACAGCACAGAGGAAGTTGAAGAGGACCCTCCTCCCCGACTGGGCCCCAAAGAGAGGAAACAGCAGGTGACCCTCTTCTAATGGTGTTCGGCAGCAGAAGACCCTCCTCTGCTACTAGCTTCCGGCAACAGAAGACCCTCCCTCTGTTGCTGGGGTCCAGCACCAGAGGACTCCCATATGCTCCTGGTGTCCTACAGCAGAGAACCCTCCTTCTGCTGGATTCCTGCAGCAGAGGACCCCCCTCTCTGCTACTGGAGTCCGGAAGCAGAGGTCCTCCCTCTGCTACTGTTTCTGGCACCAGAGGACCCCTCACTGCTTCTGGGTTCTGGCACCAGAGGACCCCCCTGCTGGGGACCGGCACCAGAGGAACCACTTGTGCTGCTGTGGTGCGGTACCCGAGGACTCTCCTCTCCTGCTGGGGTCGAGCAGCAGAGGACCCTCCACTCTGCTGGGTGTAGCACCAGAGGACCGCCTTCTGCTGCTGGGGTGCGGCAGCAGAGAACCCCCTCTGCTCTTGGGGTCCGACACCAAAGGACCTGCCTCTGCTACTGGGTATGGCAGCAGAGGACCCCCCTCTTGTGCTGGTGTGAGGGAGTGGAGGTCCTCCCTCTGCTGCTGTGGTCGGGCACCAGAGGAACCCCCTCAGCTATTGGGGTCTGGCAGCAGAGGACCCCAGTCTGTTCCTGCTACTGGGGTCCGGCAGCATAGGACCTTCCTTCTGCTGTGTTCTGGTAGCAGAGGACCCTCCTCCCTGCAGGGATATGGCAGCAGAGGACCCTCATCTGCTGCTCGGGTGTGGTACCAGATGACCCTTCCCTGCTGCTGGGGTCCGGCAGCAGAGGACCATCGTCCCTGCTGAAGTCCGGAATGAGAGAACCCTCCTCCCAGCTGTGGTCCGGCTGCAGAAGACCCTCCACTGTTGGTGGGGCCCGGCACCAGAGGATCCCCTCTCTTGCTGGTGTCTGGCACCACATGACCCTCCTCTGCTGCTGCGGTCTGGCAGCAGAGGACCCTCCTTCTGCTGTGTTCCGGCAGCAGAGGACTCTCCACTCTGCTGGGGTCCAGCACCAGAGAACCGCCTTCTGCTGCTGTGGTCCGGCAGCAGAGAACCCCCTCTGCTCTTGGGGTCCGACACCAAAGGACCCTTCTATGCTACTGGGTCTGGCAGCAAAGGACCCTCCTTCTGTTGGGTCTGGCAGCAGAGGACACCCCTGTTGTGCTGGTTTCCAGGAGTGGAGGTCCTCCCTCCTCACTCCTGTGGTCCGGCACCAGAGGACCCCCCTCAGCTGTTGGGGTCAGGCACCAGAGGACCCCGCTCTCTGCTGATGTCCAGCAAAAGAGAACCCCCTCTGCTGCTTGGGTCGGGCACCAGAGGACACCCCTCTCTGCTGGGGTCCATCACCAGAGGACCCTCCTCTCTGCTGGGGTGGAGCAGCAGAATACCCTCCTCTCTGCTGGGGCCCGGCATTAGAAGATCCTCCACTGCTGCTGCGTCCGACAGCAGAGGACCCTACTCTTCTGCTGGACCTCAGCTGAGAGGAAGCAGCAGAGGAACATCCTCTCTGCTGGTGTCTAGCATGAGAGGACCCTTCGCTCTGCTGGGGTGCAGCAGAAAGGAAGCAGCAGAGGACGTTCCTCTCAGCTGGAGTCCTGCAGCAGAGGACCCTCCTCTTCTTTCCTGTTCCAGCAGCAGAGGACCCTCCTCTCCTGCTGTCAGATCCCAGCAGCAGAGCAGCGTCATCTCCTGCCTGACACGGCAGAGAAGAGGGTTCTCAGCTGCTGAACCCCAGCCTAGAGGAGTCTCCTCTGCTACAGGACCACAGCAGAGAGGAAGTTGCAGAGGACACTCATCTCCTGCTGGACCCCAAAGAGAGGACAAAGCACAGGACCCTAATCTTCGCCTGGGATCCGACAGATGAGGACCCTGTTTCTGCTGGGTTCCTGCAGCAGAGGACCCTCCTCCCTGCTGGGGTCCGTCAGCAGAGGACCCTCTTCTGCTGCTCAGGTCCGGCACCAGCGGACCTCCTCTGCTGCTGGGGTCTGGCAGCAGAGGACCCTCCTTCTGCTGGGTTCCTGCAGCTGAGGACCCTCCTCCCTGCCTTGGTACGGCAGCAGAGGACCCTCCTCTCTGCTGGGGTCTGGCACAACAACACCCTACACTCTGCTGGGGTCCAGCAACAGAGAACCCTCCTCTGTTGCTGGGGTCCATCAACAGAGGACACCATTCTCTGCTGGGGTCCAGCACCAGAGGACCTTCCTCTCAGCTTGCTCGAGCAGCAGAGGACCTTCATCTCTGCTGGGGTCAGTCAGCAGAGGACCCTCTTCTGCTGCTCAGGTCCGGCACCAGCGGACCTCCTCTCTGCTGGCGCCCGGCACCAGAAGACCCTCCTCCCTGCTGGGTTCCGGAGGCAAGAGGGCCCTCCTCCCAGCTGGGGTCTGGTGGCAGAGGACCACCCTCTCTGCTGGGTACAGCAGCAGAGCATCCACCACTGCTGCTGTTGTCTGAAACCAGATGACAACCCTCTCTGCTGGGGTCTAGAACCAGAGGACCCTCCTCTGCTGCTGGCGTCCGGCACCAGAAGATCCCCCTCTGCTGCTGGGGTCCAGCACCAGAGGACCTCCGTATGCTCCTGGGGTCTGGCAGCAGAGAACACTCCTTCTGCTGGGTTCCTGCAGCAGAGAACTCCCCTCTGCTGCTAGGGTCCAGCACCAGAGGAACACCTTGTTCTGCTGTGGTGCAGTACCCAAGTACTCTCCTCTCCTGCTGGGGTCCAGCGGCAGAGGACCCTCCACTCTGCTGGCATCCAGCACCAGATTAACGCCTTCTGCTGCTGGGGTGCGGCAGCAGAGGACCCACCTCTGTTGCTGGACCCCAGTGGAGATGTAGCAGCAAAGGACCCTCCTCTCCTGCTGGACCCCTGCAGCAGAGGACCCGCCTCTGCTGCTGGACCACAGCATAATGGAAGTTGCAGAGGAACCTTGTTCCCTACTGGACCCCAAAGAGAGGACACGCAGAGGATCCTACTCTTCTACTGGCATCCTGCAGCAGAGGACGCTCCTGTTCTGCTGGATTCCGGCAACAGAGGATCCTTCTTTTCTACTGGCGTGCTGCAGCAGAGGACCCTCCTCTCTCCTGATGTCCGGCAGCAGAGAGCCCCTTGTGCTGCTGGATTCCAGCAGCAGAGAACCCCCTTATGCTGTTTGGGTCTGGCAGCAAAGAACCCCCCCTCTGCTGCTGGGTTTCGGTACCAGAGGACCCCCTTTTCCTGTTGGGGTTTGGTAGCAAATGACACTCCTTATGCTGGGTTCCTGCAGCAGACAACACCCATGTTCTGCTGGGGTCCAGCAGCAGAGTTCCTCCCTCTGCTGTTGGTGTCTGGAAGCACAGGACACCCCTCTGATGCTAGGGTCCGGCACCAGAGGACCCCCTCTGCTGCTCGGGTCTGGCAGCAGAGGACCCTCCTTCTGCTGGGTTCCTGCAGCTGAGGACCCTCCTCCCTGCCTTGGTACGGCAGCAGAGTCCCTCCTCTCTGCTGGGGTCTGGCACAACAACACCCTACACTCTGCTGGGGTCCAGCAACAGAGAACCCTCCTCTGTTGCTGGGGTCCATCAACAGAGGACACCATTCTCTGCTGGGGTCCAGCACCAGAGGATCCTCCTCTCAGCTTGCTCGAGCAGCAGAGGACCTTCATCTCTGCTGGGGCCCGGCACCACAGGACAATCCTCTACTGCTCAGGTCAGACAGCAGAGGACATTCCTCCCTGCTGTGGTCTGGCAGCAGAGGACCCTCCTCTGCTTTTGGGCTCTGGCACCAGAGGACCTCCCTCTCTGCTGGGGTCCAGCAACAGAGGATCTTTCTCTGTGCTGGGATGTTTCACCAGATGACACCCCTCTCTGCTGGGGTCCAGCACAGGACGACCCTCCTATGTGCTGGAGTCCCCCAGCAGAGCACCCTCCTCTCCAGGGGTCTAGCATGAGAGGACCCAACTTCTCTTCTGGGGTCCTGCAGCGCAGGACCCTGCTCTCTGCTGGGGTCTGGAAGCAGAGCACCTCCCTCTCTGCTGTGGTCCCGCACCAGAGACACCCCCCTCTGCTGCTGGTGTCCGGCACCAGAAGACCCTCCTCTGCTGCTGGGACTGGCAGCAGAGAACCATTCTCCCTGCTGGTTTATGGCAGAAGAGGATGCCCTACTGCTGCTGGGGTCTGGTAGTAGAGGACCCTTCACTCTGTAGGACCCCAGCAGAGAGGCGAGTCCTCTGCTGCTTCCTTTCTGCTGCGGTCCGACAGCACCAGAGGACCCTCCACTGCTGCTGGGGTCTAGCATCAGAGTATCCCCCTCTGTAGCTTGGTTCCGGCACCAGAGGACCCACCTCTGCTGATGGTGCCGGCAGCAGAGGACCCTACTCCCTGCTGTTTTCCAGCACCAGAGCACCCTGCTCTGCTGCTGGGGTCTGGAAACAGCAGACCCTTCACTCTGTTGGATGAGCATCCTGCAGTGAGTCCTGGTGGCCACGAGGGTGCCCGATGCTCCCCTACCTTTTTGTTTTTTAAACAGATTTATGTATTTTATTCCAAAGTCAGATATACAGAGATAAGAAGAGACAGAGAGAAAGATCTTCCGTCCGATGATTCACTCTCCAAATGAGCCGCAAGAGCCAGTCCCGTGGGGACCCACTCTGCTGGGGCCTCAGTGAGAGGGACCCTTGGAACACCCCCTCCATCCCCTCCCTATCTGCTGGGGCATCTGCAAGATGGTCCATCTCGTGAGCCCCTCTGCCTGGGTCTCAGCGAGATGGTCCTCGTCGGACACCCCTCTCTCTCTACCTGGGCTTCAGCTAGAGGGACCCGCGGCGACCCCTTCATCGCTGCTGGGGCCCCAGTGAGAGGGTCCACTCTGAAATCCCTCTGCTGGGGCCTCAGCTAGAGGGACCCCCGGTGCCATCTACACTCTCTGCTGGGGCCTCAGCGAGAGAGATCCTCAGAGCCCGACCCTCTCTCTGTTTTGGGGACTCATCCAGAGGTTCCCCCTCAAGACCGCGTCTTCTGGGGCCTCAGTGAGAAGGACCCCTGAGTCCCACACTCTCTCTGCTGGGTCCTCCGTGAGAAGGTCCCCCTGGGAACCACCTCTCCTGGGGCCTCAGCGAGAGGGACCCTCTCGGGACCCCCTCTGTTGGGGACTCAGCGAGGGGACACCCTGGCGACCCCTCCCTCTCTGCTGGGGCCTCAGCGAGAGGGTCCCCCTTGGGACTCCCTCTGCTGGGACCTCAACGAGGGGGAACCCCAGCGATCCCCTTTGCTTGGGCCTCAGCTAGAGGGACACCCGGAGCCACCTAATCTCTCTGCTGGGGCCTAGGCGAGAAGGGACCACTCGGGACGCCCTCTGCTGGAGCCTCAGCGAGTGTCCCCCTCGGGACCCCCTCAGTTTGGGCCTCAGCGAGGGGGAACCCTGGCGACCCCTCCCTCTCTGCTGGGGCCTCAGCGAGAGTGTCCCCCTTGGGACCCCCTCTGCTGGGGCCTCAGCTAGAAGGAACCCCGGCGACCCCCTTTGCTTGGGCCTCAGCTAGAGGGAAACCCGGAGCCACCTAACCTCTCTGCTGGGGCCTAGGCGAGAGGGTACCACTCAGGACCCCCTTTGCTGGGGCCTCAGCGAGAAGGACCCCCGGAGCCCCTTTCCCTCTCTGTTGATGCCTCAGCCAGAGGGTCCCACTCGGGACACCCTCTGCTGGAGCCTCAGTGAGAGTGTCCCCCTCGGACCCCTCCTCTGTCAATGCTGTGGCCTCAGTGAGAGGATTCCACTCGGGAACCTCTCTGCTGGGGCCTCAGCGAGATGGTTCCCCCAGACCCCCCCTCTCTCTCTCTGCCTGGGACTCATTGAGAGGGATCATCAGAGCCCGACCCTCTCTCTGTTGGGGACACAGCCAGAGGGTCCCCCTCAGGACCCCATCTTCTGGGGCCTCAGTGAGAGGAACCTCTGAGTCCCACTACCTCTCTGCTGGGTCCTCCGTGAGAGGGTCCCCCTGGGTACCACCTCTCCTGGGACCTCAGCGAGAGAGGGACCACCTCGGGACCCCCTCTGCTGGGGCCATCAGCAAGAAGTTCCCCCTCGGACCACCCTCCCTCTCTGCTGGGGCCTCAGCAAGAGGGTCCCTCTTGGGACCCCCTCTGCTCTTGCCTCAGCGAGAGTCCCCCTGGGACCTCCCCTCTCTCTGTGCTGTGTCCTCAGTGAGAGGGTCCCACTCAGGAACCCCTCTGCTGGGTCCTCAGCCCAAGGGTCCCCCTCGGAATCCCTCTCCATCTCTGCTGGGGCCTCCACGAGAGGCCCCAGGTATATTAGGCCTTTATATATTATGTAAGTGTCTTAGTATTTGTGAAGCACCCCTCTCTTTATCTTGTCTTTCTGCTATGAGCACCAGGTTCTGACATTTCCTGCCAGTTTCCATTTTAACCAGACTATCAGACTGGTGTGTGACCCCAGCTGTTGGGGGTCTGGCCCTCCCTTTATAAATAGCATAATCTCTGCCCGTGCTTTTGCTTATCATTCCCCTGTTATTACCACAGGGAAAATACCCACCTTCTCTACGTGGCAGCTTCGTGGGGTTTGGACATGACTGGCATGCAACCCGTTTTCCCTTCTTTAGGAATGCAATGATTCCTGTGGAATCTATTAGTTCCATCATTCCTCTGAACTTGAGGACTCACTCACGTGGGTGAACCTCAGCTCCTTGAATTTGAAGCTTGTGTCTGCCTGTGTTATCCCCATGTTTCTCTCTCACATACAGAAAACACCTCTGAAGTGAATGACACCACGTTCCAGTGCACCCTGACAGCGTGCTGGAATGGCAATTGCAATTCTGCTGTTCTTCAGCCCCCGCCCTGAATCCTGCCTGTGTCTGTTGGGACTGATGGAGAGGCCTCTGTTGGCCTGATAAAGAATAAAAGAGACTGGCATAGTGGCGACCACCATAGCCAGTACATCAGCAGCAGCAACCACCAGTTACCTTGGTGACAATGAACAAGGTCGCGGTACAGACTGCCAGAGTTATGGAGCAATAGGACTTTACTGATGCACATGAGCGGGTGGGCACCCTTGTGTTGTAACTGCGGGTTGATCTGTTGGCAGAGGAACAGCAGAGGCTGTGAGATTGGGTCTAGGCCTCTTGTACCCCATCGTATGCCTTTTTGTGTGCAACACCGATGCAAGTGCAAAATGCTTCCCAAGCCCGGGAACTGCTGTCTGCTCATTGCTACCGAGCTCAAGATACTCCTATGGTCAGAGCCTCTTGTTCCCCATCATATGCTTTATGTATGTTTCACCTGTGTAGTGCTATGTTTTCCCAAGCCCGGGAACTGCTGTCTGCTCATTGCTACCGAGCTAAAGATACTCCTATGGTCAGGGCCTCTTGTTCCCCATCATATGCTTTATGTATGTTTCACCTGTGTAGTGCTATGTTTTCCCAAGCCCAGAAACTGTTGTCTGCTCATTGATACCAAGCTAAAAGCACTCCTATCCATGGAACAGGGTTACCAGCCTCCCTGAGTATGGTTTGTGCATCTGCAGCAGGCAATGCTTGAATGGCAGCCAGTGACAGGTCAGATGGACCAGGCACTGAACAACCTAAGACAGGGGCTCTGTCATGCTACAGAGATTCCCGATGAAGGGTAAAGCTGATAATCTGAGAGTCTACAAGCTAAGACAGGCACATTGAATCAGCTTTAAAACAAAAAATGCGGTCATGTTGTGGGCTAAGGAGATGATTAGCACTCGTTAAGCTGAGCACTAGGGTAACGGGCTTGGGGCTAAAAGCACCTGGTCTAATTGGGCTCAGCTGCATGCAATGTTCTGCACAGGAAGGTGTGGGGGAAAGAGCAAACAAGGAGAGGGGAAAGAGCAAAATGGGGAGACTTCAGAGACTTCCACCATCTCTGTTCGTCGTGTCGGTGACTCATGCACAGACTTCGCCGTGTTCACGAACTGTTCTGTTGGACGGAACACATTTTCCCATCTTCAGGGCATCCTAAGAAACATTTGTGGGATGAGAGGCATCTTGGTCGTGTGTATTGGAGGCAGGAATTTGGCCCCACAGCCTCCTACCACCAGCCACTGCCCTCTTGTTCACGAAGGAATGCTTCACCATCCTCCAGGGGCATCCTGGATTCAAGACTCTTTCTGCTGTGGACCACCTGTGGACCATCAGCTGCCACTGATGTGCCACCTGAACCAAGAAACCCCAACAGCTGACGTGTCTTCTCCACAGAGGCTTTCTCACCAGGAGAGGTAGAGTAGCAGCATGCCTGGATGCCTTGTTGGTGCCCGCTGCTCTCTCAGCATGGAACAGCCAAAGTTGTGCCAGCAAGGGGGACAGGTACTTTCGCTGGCCTGTTGAAGGAGCTGCTGAAGAAACTGGTAAGGGATGTTGTCGGGTGGTGCGGGTTTTGGTGGTTGGGGAGGGGTCCTAAAGTTCAAGCCTCAGCCTGCGAGGCTTGTGTGCAGTTCAGCTGTATGGGTGCTGCTTCAAGACCTGACAGCATCCTCTGCAGTCCAGCTCCCTGCTGATGGTGCTGAGAGAGCAACGGATGATGGCGCAGGGGCTTGTGCCCCTGTGGCCCTGTGCCCCTGTGGGACATGTGGAGGAAGCTCCTGGTTCCCGGGTTTGTCCTGGCCCAGCCACATCTGGCTCTGGTGGTGGTCCCTGGGGAAGAGAGGCAGCAGATGCAAGAAAGATTGCGCTCTCTATCCCTCTCTGTTCCTGTGTGCTCCAAGCAAACAGGACAGATTCAGGCAGGCAGGCAAGAAGGCAGAAAGAGAGAGATTGCTATTGGCCTCCTGGCAGGGAGTGTGCTGTGTGCTGTGTGCTGTGTGCTGTGTGCTGTGCTGTGACCGAAGACTGCTTTTCTCTGCCAATGTAGACCCCAAGGGTGTGCATAGGGCTTCTGTCCTGGGACTCCTGTGCAGGATCTCCAAAGTGTGTTCTTGAGAGTGAATGTCTCTCAGGCCGAGTTTGTTTCTCTTGTGCAGGAGAGCCTGGAGGAGCATCCTGCAGTGAGTCCTGCTGTCCATGAGAGGGCGCATAAGCTGCCCTTTCTACCCTTGGTTGGGCTCATTCCTTTTGGACACTAGACAGCCAAGCCCCAGCCATCCTAGTGTCAGGTGGGGTTCCTGGAGAGTGTTCCTGGATACTTGTCCCTTGAAGATTGGGGTAAGGCTGAAAAGCCTGCAAACGAAGGTCCAGGAGGGGGTTGAGGATGATTGTGGTCCTGCATCAGCCTGGACCTCTGTGCTAGGAAGTGGCTGTGTGCCTTCACCATTAAGGTACCACATAGGACATGGGGAGAGCGCTGGGAGCTGGAGTTCCACATTAGGGCACCCAGAGGCCCTGTGGTAGATGGAGTCCCATGTCAGCGTGCCCAGAGTCCCTATGGGAGCTGGAGACACACATTAACATGCTCATGGGCCTCTGAGAGCAGGAGACCCATGTCAGTGTGCACATGGGCCCTCTGGGCCTGAATCCTAGTTCAGCGTGCCCATGTGTCCTGTTGGGAATTGGGGTCTCATGTCACTGTGCCCATGGGTCTTGTAGGAGATTGATACAAACGTCAGTGTGCCCACAGGCACTCTGGGTGTTGGAGTCCCATGTCAGTGTGCAGAAGGACCCTCTGGTACCAAGTTACTCACTGACTGACTAGCATTGATCTTTCGCAGATGAGCTCACCGGAAACCTTGCCACTACCCCCTTTCATCAGAAAGCACCCTTGGCGACAGGGCCTGGGCTTTCTTTAGCAAGTGCAACTGCTCCCCGATGGGCTGCAGAGAGGCCTTCGTGTATTATTGCAGATGTGGGGTGGCAGTTAGGGTGATACAGCACTCGGCCTTCCTCTGCCTAGCTGGGTGGTGTCTGGGCTTGTGGGATCCTAAGGATGGAACAGTGAAAGGACGAGTAAGCACCAAAGGACACCAGTCATCTGGAATAGGAAGTCCCAGGCCTTAGCTTCTGCGAGAGCACCCTGGGACATGCAGTCCCACTTTCCAGCAGGTAGGGCGGTGGCCTGGGAGGAACCAAGGCCTGCACAAAATAGGCCTTCCCATGCCATGGGCAGGCATTGGCTCACGAGGACCATTTTGCCTTCTTCAGGGCATCCAAGGAAACACTTGGGGGGGGGGGGTCATTCATCTCCATCGTGTGAATTGGAGGCAGAAATTTGGCCCCACAAACCCCTACCAAATGCCATTGGCCTTTTGTTCACCAGGGAATGCTTCACCCTCCTCCAGGGGCATCCTGGATTCAAGTCTCTTTCTCTTGCAGGCCACCTGGGGTCCATCAGATGCCACTGATGTGCCACCTGCCACAAGACACCTCAACAGCTGACGTGTACTCTCCACAGAGGTCCATCTCATTTGACAGGTAGAGTAGCAGCATGCCTGGATGCCCTGTTGGTGCACTCTACTCTCTCAACACACACAGCAAAAGTTATGCAAAGCTGGAGGACAAGTACATTCACGGGCCTGGTGAAGGGGCTGCTGAAGAATGCTGCTAGGGGTGGAATCGGTGGAGTGGGTTGGTGTGGTGCTGCGTGGTGTCTGAGGGCCTCAAGGCCTCAGCCTGCCAGGCAGATGGCCTGTATGGGTGCTGCTTGAAGTCCTGACTGCTTCCCCTGCAGTTTAGCTCCCTGCCTATGCTCCTGGGAGAGCAGTGGAGGATGGCGCATGGGCTTGTGCCCCTGTGGCCCTGTGTCCCTGTGGGACATGTGGAGGAAGCTCCTGGAGTCCGGGCTTGTCCTGGCCCAGCCACATCTGGCTCTGGTGGTGGTCCTTGGGAAGTGAGCCAGCAGATGCAAGAAAGATTGCTCTCTCTCCCTCTCTGTTCCTTTGTGTTTCAAACAAAACAGGACAGATCCAGACAGACATGCAGGAGGGAAGGAAGCGAAAGAAAGCTGCTTTCCTGGGAGGTAGGGAGGGTGCTGTGGCTGAAGACTGCTTTTGTCTGCCAATGTGTCCCAAGGGTGTGAGTAAGGCTTCTGTCCTGGGACTTCTGTGCAACCGCTCCAAAGAGTGTCCTTGAGAGTGAATTTCTCTTAGGCTGGGATTGTTTCCCTTGCTTCTGCAGGAGAGCCTGGAGTAGCATCCTGCAGTGATTCCTGCTGTCCACGGAGGACGCATAAGCTGCCCTTTCTTCCCTGGTTGGCTGAAGATTTTGAACAGTAGAAGGTCCAGCCCCAGCCATCCTAGTGTCAGGTGGGAATCCTGGATAGAATTCCTCTATATGTGTCCCTTGAAAGTTGGGCTCCAAGGCCGAACAGCCCACATATGAAGGATCAGGAGGGGGTGGAGGACGCTTGTGGCCTTGCATCAGGCCAGGCCTCTGTGCTAGGAAGTGGCTGTCTGTCTTCACCAGCAAGGTACAACCTAGGGCACAAGGAGAACTAGAAGCTGGAGTTCCACATCACGGACCCTAGAGACCCTGAGGGACCTGGAGTCCCAGTCAGTAAGCCCACGAGCCCTATGGGAGCTGGAATCCCATGTGAGTGTGCACACGGACCCTCTGGGAGCTGGAGTCCCACATCACTGTGCCCATGGGCCCCGTGAGACCTGGAGTCCCATGTCTGTGTACCCACGAGCCCTCTTGGACCTCGATCCTAATTCAGCATTCCCCAATCCCTGTGGAATCTGGGGTCCCACGTCAGCGTGTCCATGGACCCTCTGAGACTGGAATTACACACCAGCTGACTAGCACTGATGGTTCGCAGATGAGGTCCCCGGAAAACTTTCTGGAATCCGGAAGCAGAGGAACCTCCTCCCTGCTGGGGTTCAGCAGCAGAGGACCATCCTCCCTGCTGGGGACCGGCAGCAGAGGACCCTCCACCCTGCTTGGGTGCGGCAGCAGAGCACTCTAATCCCTGCAGAGTCCAGCAACAGAGGAGCTTCATCCCTGCTGCTGGACACCAGCAGAGAGGAATCATCAGAGGTCCTTCCTCTCTGTTGCGGTCCAGCACCAGAGGACCATCCTCTCTGCTGGACTGCAGCAGAGAGGAAGCTGCAGAGGACCGCCTTCTTCTGCTGGGGTCCAGAAACACAGGACCTACTCTGCTTCTGGTGTCCGGTAGAAGAAGACCCTCCTTGCTGCTGGGTTCTGGCACCAGAGGACCCTCCTCTGCTGGTGGGGTCCGTCAGCAGAGGACCATCCTATGCTGCTTCAGTGCGGAACAGAAAGACCCTCCTCTGCTGTTGGAGTACGGCAACAGTGGAGCCTCCTCAGCTGCTGGGGTCAATCAGCAGACGACCCTTTTCTCTGCTGGGGTCTAGCACGACAGGACACTCGTCTCTGCTAGTTTCCAGCAGAGAGGAAGCAATAGAGGACCCTCCCCTCTGCAGGAGTCTGGCAGCAGAGGACCCTCCTCTCCTTCTGGATTTCAGCAGCAGAGGACTTTCGTCTGCTGATGGACCCCAGCAGAGAGGAAGCAGCAGAGGACCCTCCTCTCCTGCTGGACACCAAAGAGAGGAAGCAGCAGAGGAACCTCCTGTTTTTCTGGGGTCTGGCAGCAAAGGACCCTCCTCTCTGCTGGGGTCCGGAAGCAGAGGAACCTCCAACCTGTTGTTGTTTGGCAGCAGAGGAACTTCCACAGTGCTGGGGTGGAGCAGAGAGGAAGTAGCATAGATACCTCCTCCATGCTGTGGTCCAGCCGCAGAGGACCCTCCTCTGCAGCTGGACTTCAGCAGAGAGGAAGATGCAGAGGATCCTCATCTGCTGGACCCCAAAGAGAGGACGAAACACAGGACCCTAATCTTCAGCTGGGATCCGACAGATGAGGACCCTGTTTCTGCTGGGTTCCTGCAGCAGAGGACCCTCTTCCCTGCTGGGATCCAACAGCAGAGGACCCTCCTCTCAACTGGGTTCCAGCAACAGAGGACCCTACTCCATGCTGGGGTCTGGAAGCAGAGGACACTCCTCTGCTGCTGGGGTCCGGCACAAGTGAATCCCCCTCAGATGCTGGGGTCTGGTAGCAAAGAATCCTCTCTGCTGGGTTCCGGCAGCAGAGGCCCCTCCTCCATGCTGGGGTCTGGAAGCAGAGGACACTCCTCTGCTCCTCGGATCTGGCACCAGAGGATCCTTCTCTGCTGCTGAGGTCTAGCAGCAGAGGATTCTCCTCCCTGCTGGGTTACAGCAGCCGGGGAACCTCCTCTTTCCGGGGTCCAACAGCAGACGACCCTCCTGTTCTGTGGGACCCCTGCAAAGAGGTGCTCCCCTGCTACTAGACCACAGTAGAGAAGATGTTGCAGAGGACCCTCCCCTCATGCTGCACCCCAGGGAGAGGACGCAGGAGAATACACTCCTCTTCTGCTGGGGTCCGGCACCAGTGGACTCTCCTCTCTGCTGTACCCCAGCAGAGAGGAAGCTGCAGAGGACACTCCACTTCTGGTGGGCATCAAAGAGAGGAAGCAGTAGAGGACACTCCTGTTCTACTGGGGTCTGGCAGCAGAGGATCCTCCTCAGTGTTAGCGTCAGGGAGCATAGGATCCTCCACTCCTACTAGGGTCCAGCACCAGAGGACACTCTTCTCTGATGGACTTGGGTCCAGCAGCAGGGTCCCTCCTGTCTGCTGGAGTCTGGCAGCAAATGACCCTCCTCTCTGCTGGGGTACAGCAGCAGAGGACCCTAATCTCTGCTGATGTTCGGCACCAGAGCACCCTCTTCTTTGCTGAGGTCTGGGAGCAAAGGACACTCCTCTCTGCTGGGGTCTGGTAGTGGAGGACCCTCCTCTCTGCTGTGCTCCTGCACCAGAGGATCGTCTTCCGCTCTTGGGTTTCCACACCAGAGGACCCACTTCCCTGCTGCTGGGGTCCAGGCTCATAGGACACTCCTCTACTGCTGGGGTCTGGCACCAGAGGACCTTCCTCTGTTGCTGGCGTCTGGCAGCAGCGGATCCTCCGACCGGGTAGTGTCCCGCAGCAGAGGATCTCAACTGCTGCTGGGCTCTGGCACCAGAGGACCTTCCTCTCTGCTGGAATCCGGTACCAGAGGACCCCCCTTATCTGCTGGCATCCGGTACTGTAGGAACCCCCTCTGCTGCTGTGGTCCGGAACCAGAGTACCCCTCTCTGCTGCTGTGGTCTGGCAGCAGAGGACCTTTCTCCCTTCTGAGGTCCTGCACCAGAAGACCCTACTATTCTGCTTGGGTCGGGCACCAGAGGACCCAACTCTGCTGCTGGGGTCCGGCCACAAAGGTCCTTCCTCCTTGCTATGGTACGGCAGCAGAGGACCCTGCTGCCTTCTCGGGTATGGCAGAACAGGACCATCCTCTGCTCTTGGGGTCTGACACCAGAGTACACCTCTCTCTGCTGAGGTCCAAAACCAGAGTACCCTAGTCTCTGCTGGGGTCGAGCAGCAGGTACCCTCCTTACTCCTGGGGTCCAGCAGCAGAGGACGCTGCTCTGCTGCTGGGTTCATACAGCATAGGACCCTCCTGACATCTGGGGTCTGACAGCAGAGGACCCTCGTTTGCTTCTATTCCGGAATCAGAGGAACCTCCTCTGCTGCTCGAGTCCGGCATCAGAAGACGCCTCTCTGCTGAGGTCCAGCAGCAGAGGCCCCTCCTCCAGGCTGGGGTCAGGTAGCAGAGGACCCTCCTCTGCTGTTATGTCCTGTAGCAAAGCACCCTCCTCTGCTTTGGAACCCCAGCAGAAAGGAAGCAGCAAAGGACCCTGCTCTCTGCTTTGGTCCAGCATCAAAGGACCCTCCTCTCTGCTGTGGCACAGCAGAGAGAAAGCAGAAGAGGAGCCTTTACTCAGCTGGGGTCCCGCAGCAGAGGTCCTTCCTCTTCTGCTGTGTGCCAGCAGCAGAGGATTCTCCTCTACTGCTGGACCCCTGCCTCCGAGGATCATCCTCTGCTCCTGGACCACAGCAGAGAGTAAGTTACAAGGACACTCGTCCTGCTGGACCCCTAAGAGAAGACAAAGAGGAGGACCCTCCTCTCTGCTGGGTTCCGGCAGTAGAGGAAACTTCTCTGCTGTGGTCTGGCAGCATAGGATCCTCCTCTGCTAAGGGGTGTGGCAGCAGAGAACACCCCCCTTCTTCTGGGGTCCGGCGCCAGAAGACCCTGCTCAGCAGCTGGGGTCTGGTAGCAGAGGTCCTCCTCTGTTGAACCCCAGCAGAGAGGAAGCAGCAGAGGACCCCCCCTCTGCTACTGGGGTTTGGCAGCAGAGGACCCTGCACCCCTGCAACAGAGGAACCTCCTCCCTGCTGGACCCCTAAGAGAGGACGCAGCAGAGGACATTTCTCTTCTACTGGTGTCCAGAAGCAGAGTACCCACCTCTTCTGCTGGCTCCAGCAGCAGATGACCCTCCTTTCCGCAGTGGTCCGGCACCAGAGGACTATCCTCAGTGGAGAGGTAACAGCAAAGGACCCTCCTCTGCTGGACTCTTGCAGCAGAGGGCCGTCCTCTGCTGCTGGATGACAGCAGAGGGAAAGTTTCAGAGGACCCTCGTTGCCCACTGGACCCCAGCAGAGAGGACACTGCAGAGGACCCTACTCTTCTACTGGGGTCCAGCACCAGAGGACACTCATCTATATTAGACCACAGCAGAGAGGAAGCAGCAGAGGACCCTCCTCTACTACTGGACTCCTGCATCAGAGGACCCTCCTCTGCTGCTGGACCACAGCACAGAGGAAGTTGAAGAGGACCCTCGTTCCTGACTGGTCCCCAAGAGAGCAAACAGCAGGTGACCCTCTTCTAATGGCGTTCGGCAGCAGAAGACCCTCCTCTGCTGCTAGCGTCCGGCAACAGAAGACCCCCCCTCTGTTGCTGGGGTCCAGCACCAGAGGACTGCCCTATGCTCCTGGTGTTCGACAGAGAACCCTCCTTCTGCTGGGTTCCTGCAGCAGATGACCCCCCTCTGCTGCTGGAGTCCAGAAGCAGAGGTCCTCCCTCTGCTGCTGTTTCTGGCACCAGAGGACCCCTCACTGCTTCTGGGTTCCGGCACCAGAGAACCCCCCTCCCCCGTGGCTGGGGACCAGCACCAGAGGAGCCACTTTTGCTGCTGAGGTCCCGTAACTAGGACTCTGCTCTCCTGCTGGTGTTCAGCAGCAGAGCAACCTCCACTCTGCTGGGGTCCAGTACCAGAGGACCGCCTTCTTCTGCTGGGGTGTGGCAGCAGAGAATCCCCTCTGCCCTTGGGGTCCGACACCAAAGGACCCGCCTCTGCTACTGGGTCTGGCAGCAGAGGACCCCCCCTCTTGTGCTGGTGTCCGGGAATGTAGATCCTCCCTCTGCTGCTGTGGTCGGGAACCAAAGGACCCCCCCTCAGCTGTTGGGGGGTTCTGGCACCAGAGGACCCCTCTCTGTTCCTGGGGTCTGGCAGCAGAGGACCTTCCTTCTGCTGTGTTCTGATAGCAGAGGACTCTCCTCCCTGCAGGGATATGGCAGCAGTGGAACCTCATCTGCTGCTCGGGTGTGGTACCAGATGACCTCCCCTGCTGCTGGGGTCCGGCAGCAGAGGACCATCATCCCTGCTGAAGTCCAGAATGAGAGAACCCTTCTCCCTGCTGTGGTCCGGCTGAAGAAGACCCTCCTCTGTTGGTAGGGTCCGGCACCAGAGGACACCCCTCTGCTGCTCTGGTCCGGCACTACAGGACCCGCTGTCTTGCTGGTGTCTGGCAGCAGAGGACCCTCCTCTGCTGCTGGGACTGACAGTAGAGAACCATTCTCCCTGCTGGTTTATGGCTGAAGAGGACGCTCTACTGCTGCTGGGGTCTGGTAGCAGAGGACCCTTCACTCTGTAGGACCCCAGCAGAGAGGCGAGTCCTCTGCTGCTTCCTCTCTGCTGGGGTCCGACAGCACCAGAGGACCCTCCACAGCTGCTGGGGTCTAGCATCAGAGTACCCCCCTTTGTAGCTTGGTTCCGGCATTAGAGGACCCACCACTGCTGATGCTGCCGGCAGCAGGGGACCCTACTCCCTGCTGTTTTCCAGCACCAGAGCACCCTGCTCTGCTGCTGGGGTCTGGAAACAGTAGATCCTCCACTCTGTTGGACCCCAGCAGAGAGGTAGCAGCAAAGGAGCCGCCTCTCTGATGGTTTCCGGCAGCAGAGGACCCTCCTCTGTACTGGGGTCTGGCAGCAGAGGACCATCGTCCCTGCTGAGGTCTAGAAGAATGAACTCTGCTCCCTGCTGTGGTCCGGCAGCAGAGGGCCCCCTCTCTGCATGGGTCTAGCACAAGAGGACCCTCTTCTCTGCTGGGGTCCAGCACCAGAGGAAGCAGCACAGGAACCTCCACTCTGCTGGGGTCCTGCAGCAGATGACACACCACTTCTGCTGGGTTTAAGCAGCAGAGTTCCTACTCTCCTGCGGGACACCTGCAGCATAGGACCCTCCTCTGCTGCTGGACCCCAGCAGAGAGGAGATACAGAGGACACTCAACTCCTGTTCGACCCCAAAGAGAGGATGCGGCAGAGGAACCTCCTCTTCTGCTGGGGTCCGGCAGCAGAGGACCATGCTCTCTGCTGGGGTCTCGCAGCAGGGAACACTCCTCTCTGCTGGGGTCTGGCAACAGAGGGCCCTACTCCCTGCTGGGGCCTGACAGCCGAGGACCCACCTCCCTGCTGGGGTTCAGCAGTGGAGGACCCTCCTCTCTGCTGGGGTCCGGCAACAGAAGACCCTCATCTGCTGCTGATGTCCAGCAGCAGATGCCCATCCTCTGCTTTTGGTGTCCGGCAGCATAAGACCCTCCTCTCCGTTGGACCCCATCAGAGAGGAATCAGCAGAGGACCATCCTCTCTACTGGGGTACAGCAGTAGAGGACCCTCCTCTCTGTTGAGGTCCATCACCAGAGGATCCCCCTCTCTGCTGGGGTCCAGCAGAGAAGAAGCAGCAGAGGACCCTCCTCTATGCTGGAGTCCAGAGGAGGACCCTCATCTCTGCTGGGGTCCGGCAGCAGAGGACCATCCTCTTCTGCTGGGGTCCGGCAGCACAAGATCCTCCTCTCTGCTGCTGCCTGGCACCATAGGTTCCCCCTCACTGCTCTTTTCCTGCAGAGAGAAAGGAGCAGAGGACAATCCTCTTCTGTTGGACAATAAAGAAAGAAACAGCAGGGGACCCTCCTGTTCTGCTGGGTCTGGCAACAGGGGACCCTCCTTCCTTCTGTGGTCCTGCAGCAGATGACACTCGTCCCTGTGAGATCCGACAGCCGAGGACCATCCTCTCTGCTGGGTCCGGCAGCAGAAAAGTTCCCTCTTCTGCAGGGATCCGGCACCAGAGAACACCCCTCTGCTGGGGTCGGGCAGCAGAGGGTCCTACTCTACTGCTGGGGTCCGGAAAAATAGGACCCTCCTCTCCGTTGGACCCCAGTGGAGAGGAATCAGCAGAGGACCGTCCTCTCTGCTGAAGTCCAGCAGTAGAGTACTCTCCTTCCTGCTGGGGTGCAGAACCAGAGGACTCTCCTCACTGCGGGTGTCCAGCATAGACGAAGCAACAGAGGACCATCCTCTCTACTGGGGTCCAGCAGAAGAAGACCCTCTTCTTTACTGGGGTCCGGCAGCAAATTACCCTCCTGTATTGCTGGGGTACCGCTGCAGAGGACCCACTTCCCTGCTGGGGTCTGGCAGCAGTGGACACTCCACTTTGCCTTGCTTCCAGCAGCTGAGGACCCTCCTCTCCTGCTGAACCCCTGCAGAAGATGACCCTCCTATGCTGCACGACCTCAGCAGAGAAGAAGTTCTAAAGGACCCTCATTTCCTCATGGACTTCAAAGAGAGGCCGCAGCAGAGGACCCTCCTCTTCTGTTGTGGTCGGGGAGCAGAGAACCCTCTCCTTCTGCTGGGGTCCGGCAACAGAGGTCCCTTCATTCTGCTGGGGTCCAGGAGCAGAGGACCCACTCACTGCTGGGGTCCAGAAGCAGTGGACCACCTCTGCTGGACCCCAGCAGGGAGGAAGCAGCAGAGGACCCTCCTCTCTTCTGTGATCCAGCAGCAGAGGACACTCCTCTCTGCTCTGCCAAAACAAAGAGGAAGCAGCAGAGGACCCACCTCTCTGTCTGGGTTTGGCACCATATGACGTTCCTCTCTGCTGGGTCTAGCACGTGAGGACCCTCGTCTGTGCTAGGGTCCAGCGAGTAAAATGCTGCAAAGGACCCTTCTCTCTGCTGGAGTCCAGCAGCCAAGGACCCTCCTATCCTGCTGAACACCAAAGAGAGGAAGCAGGAGAGGACCTCTCTGCTGGGGTCAGGCTCCAGAAGACACTCCTTCCTGCTGGGGACAGGCAGCTGAGGACCCTGGTCTCTGCTGGGGTACAGCAGAAGAAGACCCCCCTCCGCTGCAGGTGTTCGGCATCAGAGTACCCTCCTCTCTGCTGGGGTGTGGCTGCAGAGGACCCTGTTCTCTGCTGTGTTCCTGCAGCAAAGGAGCCTCCTCTCTGCTGGGGTCAGACAGTAGTGGAATCTCTCTCTGCTGGGTTCCGGCACCAGAGGATCCTCCTCTGCTGCTGGGGTCCAGTACAACAGGACCATCCTCCCTGCTGTCGTCCAGCACCAGAGGACCGTCCTCTGCTCCTAGGGTCCTGCATCAGAGTACCCTCCTCTGCTGCTTGGGTCCGGCACCAAAAGACTCCCCGCTCTACATGGGTCCTGCAGCACAAGACCCTCAACTCCTGCTGGGGCCCGGCACCAGAGGACCCCCCTCTCTAATTGGGTCCAGCAGCAGAGGACCATCTCTCTGCTGGTGTCTGGCACCACAGGAACCACCTCCCTACTGGCATCTTGTATCAGATTACCCTCAACTGCTGCTGGGTTTCGGCACCAGAAGATCCCCCTCTCTGAATGGGTCCTGCACAACAGGACCCTCAACTGCTGCTGGGGACCGGCACCAGAGGAGCCCCCTCTCTGATTGGGTCCAGCAGCAGAGGACCCTCCTCACTGCTGGGGTCCAGCAGCAGAGGAACTTCCTCTCTGCTGGGGTCTGGCAGCAGAGGACCCTCCTGTCTGCTGTAGTGCAACACCAGAGAAGCCTCGTCTTCTGCTGTGGTCCAGCAGCAGAGGAAACTCCTCTCTGCTGGGGTCCAGAAGCGGAGCACCCTCCTCACTGCTGAGTTCCAGCACCAGAGGACATTCTTCTCTGCTAGGATCCAGCACCACAAGACCATCCTCTCTGTTGGGTCTGACATCTGAGAATCCTCCTCTATGCTGGCGTCCGGCAGTAGAGGGCCCTCTTTTCTGCTGGGGTCCTGCAGTAGAGGACCCTCCTCTCTTTTTGGGTCTGCCAGCAGAGGACGCTCCTCCCTGCCGGGGACCGGCAGCAGAGGACCTTCATCCATGCTGGAGAGCCTTGGATGAGCGTCCTGCACTGAGTGCTGGTAGCCACGAGAGGTCGCCCAAAGCCGCCGTTCGTTCGTTCTTTACTTTTTTTTTCTTTTCTTTTTTACACATTTATTTATTTTATTCCAAGGTCAGATATACAGAGAGGAGGAGAGACAGAGAGGAAGATCTTCCGTCCGATGATTCACTCCCCAAGTGAGCCACAATGGCTGGTGCACGCCGATCCAAAGCCGGGAACCTGGAGCCTCTTCTAGAACTCCCATGTGGGTGCAAGTTTCAAAACCTTTGGGCCGTCCTCGACTGCTTTCCCAGGCCACAAGCAGGGATCTGGATAGGAAGTGGAGCAGCCGGGATTAGAACCGGTGCCCATATGGAATCCCAGCACGTTCAAGGCGAGAACTTTAGTTGCTAGGCTACGGCGCCGGGCCCCAAGCTGCCCTTTCTACCCCTGGTGGGCTCAGGCCTTCTGAGCTCTAGACAGTCCAGCCCGAGCCATCCTAGCATCAGGTGGGTGTCCCGGACAGTATTCTGGTACACGTGCTGTTGAAAGATCAGGGCTCCAAGGCCAAACAGCCCACATACTAAAGCCCTGGAGGGAGGAGGACATTTGGGGCCTAGCATCAGTTCGGGCCTCTGTGATAGGAAGTGTCAGGGTGCCTTTAACAGCAGGGCACTTAAAGAACCCTGGGAGGTGGTGTCCTATGTCAGCATGCCCACAGGCCCTCTGGGAGCTGGAGTCCCATGCCTGCATCCTCAGAGCCCTCTGTGAGCTGGTGTTAAACACCAGCCCACTGGGGTTGTACTTGGCCAGATGAGGTCCCGGGAAACCTTACCGCCACCCACATTCCTCGCAGAGCACCCTGAGATGCAGGCTCCGGGAATTCTTTGGCAAGTGGAGCAGCTCCTTGATGGGCTGCCAAGAGGGCTTCATGGACCTTTTTTTTTTATTACAAAGTCCAAGATACAGAGAGGAGGAGAGACAGAGAGGAAGATCTTCCGTCCAATGATTCATTCTCCAAGTGAGCCGCAATGGCTGGTGCACGCCAATCTGAAGCTGGGAACTTGGAACCTCTTCCGGGTCTTCCATGTGGGTGCAGGGTCCCAAAGCTTTGGGCCGTCCTAGACTGCTTTGCCATGCCACAAGCAGGGAGCTGGATGGGAAGTGGAGCAGCCAGGATTAGAACCGGTGCCCATATGGGATCCCGGCGCGTTCAAGGCAAGGACTTTGGCCACTAGGCCACGCTGATGGGCCCCGGCTTGATGTATTTTTGCATGTGTTGGGTGGTGGTTAGGGTGATACACTACTCGGCCTGCCTTGGCCTAGCTGAGTGGTGTCTGGGCATGTGGGCTCCTAAGCCAGGAGCCAGGTGGATGGGAAGGAGGCACCAGAGGTCACCAGCCATCTGCAATAGGAAGTCCCAGGCCCTAGCTGCTAAAGAAAGCACCCTGCAACATGCAGCCCTGCTGCCCAGCACATATGATGATGGCCGGGTAGCCACCAAGGCCCGCACAAGGTAGGGCTTTCAGGGCCTGTGCTTCCTGCACACAACAGGGTGCACAAAGCTGCCTTTCCTATCTCTAGCTAGCACTTGAGGGGTCAGCCATCCCTGTCATGTGCTTTGGAGGCAGGAATTTGGCCTCACAGCCTCCAGCCAGATGCTGCTGCACTCTTGTTCACCAGGGAGTGCTTCACCCTCCTCCATGGATCCTTCTGGATTCAAGACTCTTCCTCCTGCTGGTCAGCTGTGGACCGTTGGCTGCCGCTGATGTGCCATCTTCCACAAGACATCCCAACAGCTGACATCTGTTCTTCACAGAGGTCCTTCTCCCCAGGACCGGTAGAGTAGCAACATGCCTGGATCCCTCGTCTGCACTGGCTGCTCTCACAGCACGGAACAGCATAAGTTGTGCAAGCCAAGGGGACAGGCACCTTCAGCAGCCTGGTGAAGGATCTGCTGAAGGGTCCAGCAAGGATTGGTGTGGTGTGGTGTGTGTTGTGTGTGGTGTGGTGTGGTGCAGGGTATTGTCCCAGTGTGTCAAGCCTCAGCCTGCCAGGTGGATGGCCTGTATGGGTGCTGCTTCAAATCCAGGCTGCTTCCCATGCAGTCCAGCTCCCTGCCGATCCTCCTGGGAGAGCAGCGGAGGATGCTGCAGGGGCTTGTGCCCCTGTGCCCGTGTGCCCCTGTGCCCCTTTGGGAGATCTGGAGGGAGCTCCTGGTTCCTGGGCTTGTCCTGACCCAGCCACAGCTGGCTCTGGTGGTGGTCCTTGGGGATGTGAGCCAGCAGATGCAAGCAAGATTCTGTCTCTCCCTCTCTGTTCCTCTGTGCTTCCAAGAAAAGAGGACAGAGGGAGGCAGGAGGGAGGAAGAAAAAGACAGAAAGCTGCTGGCCTCTTGCGAGGGAGCATGCTGTGTGCTGTGCTGTGACTCTAGACTGCTTTTTTCTGTCAATGCAGACCCCCAGGGCATGCATATGGCTTCCGTCATGGGACTTGTGTGCAAGCTGTAAAAAGAGTGTCCTTGAGAGCAAATGCCTCTCTGAGCTGGGGTGCTTCCATTGATTTGGCAGGAGAGCCTTGGATGAGCATCCTGCAGTGAGTTCTGGTGGCCACGAGGGTGCCCGATGCTGCCCTACCCTTTTTTTTTTTTTTTAAACAGATTTATGTATTTTATTCCAAAGTCAGATATACAGAGAGAAGAGACAGAGAAAGATCTTCCGTCCGATGATTCACTCTCCAAATGAGCCACAAGACCCGGTCATCTGGAGACCCACTCTGCTGGGGCCTAAGTGAGAGGGACCCTTGGAACACCCCCTCCATCCCCTCCCTATCTGCTGGGGCATCTGCAAGATGGTCCATCTCGTGAGCCCCTCTGCCTGGGTCTCAGCGAGATGGTCCTCGTCGAACCACCCTCTCTCTCTACCTGGGCTTCAGCTAGTGGGACCCCCAGCGAACCCTTCCTCGCTGCTGGGGCCCCAGTTAGAGGGTCCACTCTGGAATCCCTCTGTTGGGACCTCAGCAAGAGGGACCCCCGGTGCCACCTACACTCTCTGCTGGGGCCTCAGCGAGAGAGATCCTCAGAGCCCGACCCTCTCTCTGTGTTGGGGACTCAGCCAGAGGGTCCCCCTCTAGACTCCGTCTTCTGGGGCCTCAGTTAGAGAGACCCCTGAGTCCCACACTCTCTCTGCTGGGTCCTCCGCGAGCAGGTCCCCCTGGGAACCACCTCTCCTGGGGCCTCAGTGAGAGGGACCCCCTCGGGACCCCCTCTGTTGGGGACTCAGCGAGGGGAAACCCTGGCGACCCCTCCCTCTCTGCTGGGGCCTCAGCTAGAGGGTCCCCCTTGGGACCCCCTTTGCTGGGGCCTCAGCGAGGGGGAACCCCAAGGATCCCCTTTGCTTGGGCCTCAGCTAGAGGGACACCCGGAGCCACCTAACCTCTCTGCTGGGGCCTAGGCGAGAAGGGACCACTCGGGACCCCCTCTGCTGGTGCCTCAGCGAGAGTGTCCCCCTCGGGACCCCCTCTGCTGGGGCCTCAGCGAGGGGGACCCCGGTGACCCCCTTTGCTTGGGCCTCAGCTAGAGGGACACCCGGAGCCACCTAATCTCTCTGCTGGGGCCTAGGCGAGAAGGTACCACTCGGGACCCCCTTTGCTGATGCCTCAGTGAGAGTGTCCCCATCCGACCCCTCCTCTCTCAATGCTGTGGCCTCAGTGAGAGGATTCCACTTGGGACCCTCTCTGCTGGGGCCTCAGCAAGATGGTCCCCCCAGACCCCCCTCTCTCTCTGCCTGGGACTCATCGAGAGAGATCATCAGAGCCCGACCCTCTCTCTGTTGGGGACTCAGCCAGAGGGTCCCCCTCAGGACCCCGTCCTCTGGGGCCTCAGTGAGAGGGACCCCTGAGTCCCACTACCTCTCTGCTGGGTCCTCTGCGAGAGGAACCCCAGAGCCCCACTCACTCGATGCCGGGGCCTCAGCGAGAGCGACTCACAACCACCCCCTTTCTCTCTCTCTCTCTCTCTGATGGGGCCTCAGCGAGAGGGTCCCCTCGGGATCCCATCTGTTGGGGCCTCATCGAGAGGGACTCCCTTGAGAACCCCTCTGCTGAGGTTTCAGCGAGAGGGTCCCCCAGCGCCCCCCTCTGCTGCTGCGGCCTAAGCGAGAAGGACTCCCAAGCACCCCTCCATCTCTGCTGGGGCCACAGCGAGAGGGTCCCCAGCGGGACACCCCCTCCCTCTATGCTGGAACCTCAGTGAGAAGGTACCCCTCAGAACCCCCTCTGCTGGGGTCAGCGAGAGGTTCCTTCTCAGACCCCCCTTTCTCTCTGCTGGTTCCTCAGCAAGAGGGTCACCCTGGGGACCCACTCTGCTGGGGCCTCAGCGAGAGGGTCACTCTCGGACCCTCCCTCTCTAACTGCTGGGACCTCAGCGAGAATGTCCCCCTCGGGACAACCTCTACTCAGGCCTCAGCGAGAAGGACCCTGTCTCTGTGCTGGAACCTCAGCGAGAGGGACCCTCCCAGCCAGAGCCTCTATCTCTGCTTGGGCATCTGAGAGAGGGTCTGCCTCGGGACCCAGTCTGCTGCGGCCGAAGCGAGAGGGACCCCCAGAGCCCCCCTCCCTAGTTGATGCAGCCTCAGTGAGACGGACCCCCGAGCACCCCTCCATCTCTGCTGGAGCCTCAGGAGGAAGGTACCCCTCGGGACCCCCTCTCCTTGGGCCTCAGGAAGAGGGTCCCCCTCGGATACCACCTCCATCTCTGCTGGGGCCTCATCGAGAGGAACTCCCTTGAGACACCCTCTACTGGGGCCTCAGCGAGAGGGTTCCCTGGCGCCCCCTCCCTCGCTGCTGGGGCCTCAGCGAAAGGGTCTCCATAGGGACCCCCTCTGCTGGGGCCTCAGCGAGAGGGACACTTGGCACCTCTCTCTCTCTCTCTTTTCTGGGGCCCCGAGAGAAGTTAGCATTTGGACCCCCACTTGTCTCTGCTGGGGTCTCAGGGAGTGGGACCCTCGCCCCCCTCTCTCTGCTGGGGCCTCAGTGAGGGACCCCCTAGGGATCCCCTCTGCTGGGGCCTCAGAGAGAGGGACCCCTGGCGACTCCTCCCTCACTGCTGGGGCCTCAGCAAAAGAGACCACTCGGGACCCCCTGTACTGGGGCTTCAGCGAGATTGTCCACCTTGGTACCTCCTTTGCTGGGGCCTCAGCGAGAGGGTCCCCCTCGGACCGCACATCTCTGTCTGCAGGGACCTCAGCGAGGGTGTCCCCCTTGGCACCCCCTCAGCTGGGGCATCAGCAAGAGGGACCCTCGTCTTCCTCTCTCTCTCTGTTTCTGCTGGGGCCTCCGCGAGAGGGTCCCCTTCGGGACTCCACTGCTGGGTACTCAGCAAGAGGGACCACCACAGCCCCCCTAACTAGCTGCTGGGGCCTCAGTGAGTGGGTCATCCTGGGAGCCCCTCCACTGGGGCCTCTGTGAGAGCGTGTTCCTCGGACCCTCCCTCTCTCTGCTGGGGCCTCTGTGAGAGGGTCCCACTCGGGACAACCTCTGCTGGGGCCTCAGCGAGAGGGACCCTTTCTCTGCTGGGGCCTATGCAAGAATGACCCTCCCAGCCAGAGACTCAATCTCTGCTGGGGCCTCTGAGAGAGGGTCCCTTTCGGGACCCCGCCTGTTGGGGCCTAAGCGAGAGGGACCCCCAGAGCCCCCCTCCCTCACTGCTAGGGCCTCAGTGATACTGACCCCAGCACCCCTCCCTCTCTGCTGGAGCCTCAGTGAGAAGGTACCCCCCGGGGCCCCTCTCCTTGGACCTCAGGAAGAGGGTCCACCTCGGACACCACCTCCGTCTCTGCTGGAGCCTCAATGAGAGGATTACCCTCTGGAGCCCCTCTGCCTGGGCTTCAGCTAGAGTGACCCCCGGCAACCCCTCCCTTGCTGCTGGGGCCTCAGCGAGAGGGTCCCCCTCTGGAATCCCTCTGCTGGGGCCTCAGCAAGAGGGACCCCTGGTGCCACCTACCCTCTCTGCTGGGTCCTCAGCGAGAGGATACCCCTCAGGACCCCCTGTGCTGGGGCCTCAGCGAGATGCACCCCTGGAGCCCCCCTCCTTATCTGCTGGGGCCTCAGGGAGAGGGTCACCTTCGGACCCTCCCTCCCTTACTGCTGGGGCCTCAGCGAGAGGGTCCCACTCTGGACAAACTCTACTGAGGCCACAGCAAGATTGTCCCCCTGGGGACCCCCTCTGCTGGGGCCTCAGTGAGAGGGACCCTTTCTTTGCTGGGGCCTCAGCGAGAGGGACCCCTGACTCCCACACTCTCTCTGCTGGGTTCTCCGCGAGAGGGTCCCCCTGGGGAACACCTCTCCTGGGGCCTCAGTGAGAGTGTCCCCCTGGGGACCCCCTCTTATGGGGACTCAATGAGGGGTAACCCTGGCGACCCCTCCCTCTCTGCTGGGGCCTCAGCGAGAGGGTCCCCCTTGGGAACCCCTCTGCTGGGGCCTCAGCAAGGGGGAACCCCGGTGACCCACTTTGCTTGGGCCTCAGCTAGAGGGACACCCGGAGCCACCTAACCTCTCTGCTGGGGCCTAGGCGAGAAGGGACCACTCGGGACCCCCTCTGCTAGAGCCTCAGCGAGAGTGTCCCCCTGGGGACCCCCTCTGTTGGGGCCTCAGCAAGGGGGAACCCTGGCGACCCCTTCCTCGCTGCTGGGGCCCCAGTTAGAGGGTCCACTCTGGAATCCCTCTTCTGGGGCCTCAGCAAGAGGGACCCCTGGTGCCACCTACACTCTCTGCTGGGGCCTCAGCGAGAGAGATCCTCAGAGCCCGGCCTTCTCTCTGTGTTGGGGACTCAGCCAGAGGTTCCCCCTCAAGACCCCGTCTTCTGGGGCCTCAGTGAGAAGGACCCCTGAGTCCCACAATCTCTCTGCTGGGTCCTCCGCAATAGAGTCCCCGTGGGAACCACCTCTCCTGGGGCCTCAGTGAGAGGGACCCCCTCGGGACCCCCTCTGTTGGGGACTCAGTGAGGGGGAACCCCGGTGACCCCCTTTGCTTGGGCCTCAGCTAGAGGGAAACCCGGAGCCACCTAACCTCTCTGCTGGGGCCTAGGCGTGAAGGTACCACTCAGGACCCCCTTTGCTGGGGCCTCAGCGAGAGTGTCCCCCAGAGCCCCCTTCCCTCTCTGTTGATGCCTCAGCAGGAGGGTCCCCCTCGGGACACCCTCTGCTGGAGCCTCAGTGAGAGTGTCCCCCTCGGACCCTTCCTCTCTCAATGCTGTGGCCTCAGTGAGAGGATTCCACTCAGAACCCGCTCTGCTGTGGCCTCAGCGAGAGGTTCCCCCCAGACCGCCCTCTCTCTCTCTGCCTGGGCCTCATCAAGAGAGATCATCAGAGCCCGACCCTCTCTCTGTTGGGGACTCAGCCAGAGGGTCCCCCTCAGGACCCCGTCTTCTGGGGTCTCAGTGAGAGGAACCCCTGAGTCCCACTACCTCTCTGCTGGGTCCTCTGCGAGAGGGTCCCCCTGGGCACCGCCTCTCCTGGGGCCTCAGCGAGAGAGGGACCACCTCGGGACCCCCTCTGCTGGGGCATCAGCAAGAGGTTTCCCCTCGGACCCCCTCTGCTGGGGCATCAGCAAGAGGGTCCCTCTTGCGACCCCCTCTGCTCTTGCCTCAGCGAGAGTCCCCCTCGGACCTCCCCTCTCTCTGTGCTGTGTCCTCAGTGAGAGGGTCCCACTCAGGAACCCCTCTGCTGGGTCCTCAGCCCGAGGGTCCCTCTCGGAATCCCTCTCCATCTCTGCTGGGGCCTTCGTGAGAGGTTGCCCCTCAGGCAGGTATATATATATTATATATATAAATATATATTATATATATATATATATATTTATATATTATGTAAGTATGTTAGTATTTGTGAATCACCCCTCTCTTTATCTTGTCTTTCTGCTATGAGCAATAGGTTCCGACATTTCCTGCCAGTTTCTATTTTAACCAGACTATTAGACTGTCTGGTGTGTGACCCCAGCTGTTGGGGGTCTGGCCCTCCCTTTATAAATAGCATAATCTCTGCCCGTGCTTTTGCTTATCATTCCCCTGTTATTACCACAGGGAAAATACCCACCTTCTCTACGTGGCAGCTTTGTGGAGTTTGGACATGACTGGCAAGCACCCCGTTTTCCCTTCTTTAGGAATGCAATGATTCCTGTGGAATCTATTAGTTCCATCATTCCTCTGAACTTGAGGACTCGCTCACGTGGGTGAACCTCAGCTCCTTGAATTTGAAGCTTGTGTCTGCCTGTGTTATCCCCATGTTTCTCTCTCACATACAGAAAACACCTCTGAAGTAAATGACACCACGTTCCAGTGCACCCTGACAGCGTGCTGGAATGGCAATTGCAATTCTGCTGTTCTTCAGCCCCTGCCCTGAATCCTGCCTGTGTCTGTTGGGACTGATGGAGAGGCCTCTGTTGGCCTGATAAAGAATAAAAGAGACTGGCATAATGGTGACCACCATAGCCAGTACATCAGCAGCCGACACCACCAGTTACCTTGGTGACAATGAACAAGGTCGCGGTACAGACTGCCAGAGTTATGGAACAATAGGACTTTACTGATGCACATGAGTGGGTGGGCACCCTTGTGTTGTAACTGCGGGTTGATCTGTTGGCAGAGGAACAGCAGAGGCTGTGAGATTGGGTCTAGGCCTCTTGTACCCCATCGTATGCCTTTTTGTGTGCAACACCGATGCAAGTGCAAAATGCTTCCCAAGCCCGGGAACTGCTGTCTGCTCATTGCTACTGAGCTAAAGATACTCCTATGGTCAGGGCCTCCTGTTCCCCATCATATGCTTTATGTATGTTTCACCTGTGTAGTGCTATGTTTTGCCAAGCCCAGGAACTATTGTCTGTTATTTTACAATGCTGTCATTTTTATTTAAAGTAACAAAATTGTTTTCCAGTGATTGTTTTCATGAAAATTAGATGCTTTTGAAAAAATAACTGGCATTAAAAAAACGTGTAGACAGTTACTCTGGAGAAACCTCAGATTACCTCTGCTCATTGTCTTGCTTTCTGGAAATCCTAGAACTCGGGTTAAACAGGTTGGGATTCATTTTCAACCATCATGTCAGGAGTTCTGTTTGTCTCTTGACATGTTTTGCACCTCCATGCTCTACAACGTCTTTGATCTCAGTTTACTAATGGTGGGAAATGCAGCCTCCTGGTGGTGTTGTAGTGCTCAGGAGCCCTGGAGGTAGTTGGAGAGGCTCAGCTCCCGCCCCCCAGCCGCCCGCCCCAGCTAGACTTAAACTGCAGGCTTTTGTCATTCTACAAGTAAGAACACAAAGGAGAGACAGATGAACAGTAGGACAAAAGGACAGTCCTCACTCAGATATGTGTGCAGGCAATCTCAAAAGGGACAATTTCCCCACCTGGCTGGGGTTACATTTTCCTTCTAGCATAAGGAGTGTAGCTATAGTATGTGTGGTGAGCTCCTTATGGTGGTTAAGGACACCTGGTACCTGATGCAAAGTGAGGCTTAGCTGCAGGATGCAGAGCAGGTGTGCTGAGGCTTTGGCCATGTGGAAACAGCCTGGAGCAGATGCCAGTGCAGATGGCTAGGGTGTTGGCAGTATTCAGCTTCCTGTCCCTCACTGCCTGCCTGCTTTGCCCATGTCAAGTATGTCTAATTGACTAAATCTATTGACTTGGTAATACTTTGTGTATAAAATTTCATTTCCAGAAGTTCTAGTAGATCATTTTCAAGTCAATGTCTTTTGCTTCTGCTTCTAAATCTGCTTGTATTTTATTGCTTTAAAGACAATGTTGATCACATTTCCCATGGTTACTGTTTCTCAATGTGCAATTCGTGGATCTACTTCTGCTTTTTCTCACTCTTGATATCCTATTTCCTGGTGTACCTCATCTTTCATACAGATTATTTTGCAAGTTTGTATATAGCAATAAATGTGGAGGTCTCAGAAAACTAACCTCTCTGGAGAGGATTTACCTCTTCCCTACCCACCTGTGACCCCCTCATTGATGCTCAGGACTTGAAATTAATTCCCTTAAACTATGATCCCAAGGACCCAGCACAGTGGCCTAGTGGCTAAATCCTTGCCTGGAAGTCACCAGGATCCCATATGGGTGCCACTGCGTGTCTGCTGCTCCACTGCCCATCCAGCTCCCTGTTTGCAGCCTGGGAAAGCACTATAGGATGGCCCAAAGCCTGGGGACACAGAAAAAGCTCCCAACTCCTGGCTTCGGATCAACTCCGCTCGGGTCATTGTCACTTTATCAGCAGATGGAGGATCTTCCTATTTTTCCTTCTCTGTGTAGATCTGCCTTTACATAGAAAAATCTTTAAAAATACATCTATATAATCTCGGGCTGGAAGGGTATATGAGGACTCTACTGTGTCTCATTTATTCTAACTGATGTCCAGTGGAAACTTTTGGGAATGTGCCTGCTAGTAGCTTCTCAACTTCCAGCAGACGTAGGGCTCTGATGTCTGACCCTCTCCTAAACGTCACTTCCAAATGTGTTCAGGTCACAGAGCCCACAAAAGCAGCTCTCAGGTTTTATCGCATGAGGTTCTTTTTTGTCCTGTCAGTTTTTGCCAGATACTGTTTTGCCAGCTTTTCAGTTGCTAAGAAAGGTGCTTTAAATTTAGTTTTACTGCTTATCAGTGAGAGTAAATCCAAATAATTAAGCCTGACTTGACTAGAAATGAGATGTCACAGCTCAATATCTTAAAGCAATAGAAAAAGTAATGGTGATTTTGAGTATCATAGTAATGTTGCTATGAAGTTAGAAAATCAGGTGGAAGTAAGTACTGTGTACCCTTGAATTTTCTTCCACTGAGATTCAGTTGAAGAAAAATCCATGGAGATGGTTTGCTTTGATGGATTTGAGATAATCTGCAAGAGTGGGTAAAAAGTTCTGGCAAAGTGCAATTGAAATAGAAGTTTGGTGCAAAAGAAAAAGCCCTAAAATCCATGAACCCAGTGGTCTTCAAGTTTTTGAAAAAAATTACAAAAAACTGCAGAGATTTCAAGTGTTTTTTTTGCACTTGCACTTAATTTCCATTTTTTCCCATTGGTGTCTTGAAGTGCACTCACACAAACATTGTTGTAGACTCTTCCCCTGCCAACCTATCAAAACTGTTGGGAAAAAAATAAGGTTTTTGGTTTAAAAGTACATTTACTTAGAGTGTTCCTTTTTATCTTTAAATTTTTTAAAGATTTATTCATTTTATTACAGCCCAAGGTCCTGAATTCGTTCCAAAGGGCAGACTGCAAGCATGCGCCTCCCTTTTCCATGGCTGGTAAGTCTAGAGCTGCTTCTTGGCTTCTGTTTTATTTTATTACTTTTTTAAAAGATTTATTTATTTTTATTGCAAAGTCAGATATACAGAGAGGAGGAGAGACAGGGAGGAAGATCTTCCATCCAATGATTCACTCCCCAAGTGAGCCGCAATGGCTGGTGCGTGCCAATCCAAAGCCGGGAACCAGGAACCTCTTCCAGGTCTCCCACGCGGGTGCAGGGTCCCAAAGCATTGGGCCATCCTCAACTGATTTCCCGGGCCCAAGCAGGGAGCTGGATGGAAAGTGGAGCAGCCGGGATTAGAACCGGTGCCCATATGGGATCCCGGGACTTTCAAGGCGAGGACTTTAGCCACTAGGCCACACCACCGGGCCCTTTATCCTTAATTTGTCTTTGTTATTGCCATGAGAAAAGTTTTGGCCGAGTCATAAACAGTACCTACTCGTGCAATAAAGGAACTGATCAAACTTGCAGCGATAGTTTGTACATAGGTGACTGCTGATCTTTGGCTTCATGGTAATAGAGCTATGGTGAGTCACTGGCTTAGAGAAGGCTTCGGACAAGGCCAGCAGTCATGCATCACAGCATGTGGCCGGATATGGGGGAGAGAGTTGGAGAAGGATTTATTAAGTAATTGTCCACTATTTGAGCAGTTTAGGTCCATAAAGTGTGGCTCGTCCAGTCTGGGATGCCTAGATTTAAATTAGAGAAAAATAAAGAGGAGCATGTTGAGAAATGCCGGCTCTGTTACCCTTTTGTTGTGTCACTTTGCTGGCAAGGATGAAAGGAACTATTCAGCTATTTTCCCATAACAGTGTTAACATTGTATAAAGAATATATGTGGAAAAGAAATATTTGTGAACCTGTATTTTCATACTGTCTATATGAGCATTTGATGCTGTTTGAGGATTTGATTAGTCATTTCTGAGCCTGGGTTATGAGTATGTCTTTTTGTACAATATTACATATTGATATGTACATTCTATGTGCCTAGGTCAAACCAGCAGCATAGCAGTCCCTAAACTAAGGGACCTACAGATAAGCCATCCTATTCTTTGATTTCAAATTTGAGAAATATTCACTTAATATGTAGGGAATCCAATTTCTGATTAATACTTTGCAAGTGGATCCACAGATGGCAACAACAATGCTACGTTCTGCATGCCAAGTGTTACACCAAGCACACTATCACTGACTTTCAGAAGGTAGGAATCAGTGATCCTATTCAACAGATGAGAAACAAAGGCACAGAGAAGTTTCTTGACAAATACATGAAGTGCTCATAACTCATTTTGGCTCATGGAAAAGCTGTAACTCGAATCCTACTTCACATAGCAGAAACACCAAAACTAGGGAACCTAAGGTAAAGCACCAGGGCAGGGGAGGTCGTGGGGAGGGATGTTGGGTGGCAAAGTCCAGGCTTCACATTTTGTTTTGCTATTTGCTAAAGGCATGTGATTAAGTTAATTCCTGCTACTATTATGGTTAAACTGTTTAAAATATCATCCCTAGGCAAATGTTGGCAGAGATTAAGATGATGCTGGAGGACTCCTGTAGCCCATATCATGGGGTCTGGATTCCAATGCCGCTTCAACTGCGGGCTCTAAACTTCATCTTTTTTTTTGCTTTTGTTTGGTTTTTGTTTTTTGTTTTTATTAAATTTATTCATTAATTACATTGTGTTGTAATTTCATAGGAACTGGGATTCTCCCCACACTTCCCCACACACTCCCCCCATGGTGGATTCCTCCACCTTGTTGCGTAACCATAGTTCAAGTTCAGTTGAGATTCCCTCTTAGCAAGCATATGCCAAGTATACTAACTTCATCTTAATGAACCCTGGAAGTAACCAAGTGATAATCTGCACAGCTAGGTTCCTGCCATCCGCATACACCTGGGGATGGATATCTGACAGCTGCCTTTGGTCTGACCTAGCCCATGCTGTGGCAGGCATTTTGAGATTAAATCGGTTAATAGAAAATCTTTCTCTATTCTCTTACTCTCCTCTCTTTTTTGTAAAGTTTTATTTAACTGGAATACATTCCTTGTATTTTACTTAAAGTTAAGAGCATAATGAGATTTCCCAACCTGTCTAGCCTTCTGCCACACTCTCGCCCTTTCTCCTCCTTCCTTTATAATTTTTGTTTAACTTTTCACTGCAGCATACTTTGAGTTTATAACCACAAGTTTAATCCTCCATTAAAGAATTCCACAAGTAGTAAGTAGAAAAACCACTATTTCTCAAGAGTACAGATGAGGGTTATAAACATTAATCAAATCTCAAGGTGTCAGTTTCAGTCATATTTCACTTCTGTACTCTGTATTAGCTAACAAACAGGAAGGAAACCATTTGTCTTTGTGGGACTGGTTTATTTCAGTAAGTATAAGAGCCAAGTGTCTACTTGCCTCCATTCTTTCAAATAAATAATAAAATTTAAAACAGCCATCCTTCTTGATCAGTCATCCCTTCCCATGGGAGAAATATACTATGACTTCTTGTGTGTGTGTGAGAGAGAGAGACAGAGAGAGAGAGAGAGAGAGAGAGAGAGAGAGAGAGAGAGAGAGAAGATCCTCTTAAAATATCTATTTCCAACTCATCAGAAACCAGGGAGTTGGAGTAAATGAGGCACTTGGAATGCTGATGGGAAGGTACTGAGGGGAGCTAAGTAACTTGGGAGTGATGTATAGGAGGAAAGCATTTGCCAGCATCCTCTCTGACGTCTTACAGGACTGAAAATTGTTCAATAGCGTAAAACTATCCATAAGTGCTGACTATAAATTTTGGTTTGTGGAAAGAGCCAGAGACTGAAATCACATTGTCTAACCTCAAAGAACTCCAAAAACATGACTGTAATTCTCAGTTGCAGTCTACTGAGAGTTGGGTAGGAGAAGCGAGGCCAGTTCCCTGAAGCCTTGGAAAGATTGACTGTGTGATGCCATGTTTTCTATTGCAGAAAACAATGCACAAGTCCCCTACCAATGCCAAACGGACATCAACAAATCAAATATTCTGAATGTATGTTTTTGCTTAGTTCCCTGGTAATCTTACCATAAGAACAAGGTCTACTGCAGTCACTGGGCAGCTTTTTCTTTTTTTCAGTCAAGCAAAATGAAGGAATTGTTGGAATATCATGCTTTGCTGCCAGAAACTCTCAATAAGATGAACAGTTCCAGTGAAATACATTGCCAGAGGGATTGCGTCTGCTATCATTTGAACAACTGTTTAAGTAATTACCTGCAGATGTGCAGGAAATCATGGGCAAAACCATGCTGTACTCACTTGCTACTATTTTACATGTAAACGCATTCTATGGCTTATCAGGATCTTTAACCGTAAACATTTGAGTGACAAATCTCCAACTGGACCAGGAGCAGTAGCCTACTGACTAAAGTCGACACCTTTGCAAATGCCAGGATCCCACAGGGCTGCTCGCTCACTTGTATCCCAGCTGCTCCACTTCCCATCCAGCTTCTTGCTTGTGACCTGGGGAAGCAGTCAGGCCAGCCCAAAGCCTTGTGACCCTGTACTGGCATGGGAGACCTAGAAGCTCCTGGCTCAGCTCCAACTGTTGCAATCACTTGGAGTGGCTCAGCAAATGAAAGATTTTTCTGTCTCCTCATCCTCTCTGTAAATCTGACTTTACAGTAAGAATATTTTTTTAAAGATTTATTTATTTTTTTTTGGGAAGCCAGACATGTAGAAAAGAGAGAGGACAATCTTCTGTCCAATGATTCCCTCTGCCAAGTGGCCGCAACAGCTGGAGCTGAGCCGATCTGAAGCCAGGAGCCCAGGTCCTCCTCCAGGTCTCCCACGTGGGTGCAGGGTCCCAAGGCTTTGGGCCATCTTCAACTGCTTTCCCAGGCCACAAGCAGCGAGCCGGATGGGAAGCGGGACTGCCAGGACTAGACGCAGTGCCCATATGGGATTCCTGCACATTCAAGGCGAGGACTTTAACTGGTAGGCCACCTCACCAGGTCCAAAATCTTAACTCTCCAACTAAAATACTGAAGGCCAGTACATTGTGAGCTGAACATATCCCATGTTGGTAGCCCATTCCTAAACCAATGCTGGCCTTTTTTTCAAGGATAACTAGGCTGTCAGAATTACTCCATATGCATGGGGCTGAAACTTCCTAAACACACACACAAGCAAGAATTGTAAAGAAAGATGGCTTGTGTGAGCATGAACTTCACCCCATTAAGGTTCTTAAATAGTTATCTGCTTTTAGCTCATTTCCTACTACAAATTCAAATGTCTCAATTTTCCATTAGGCTGTTATAGCTTCGTCTGTTAAGCATAGCCCCGTGTTCCCTAGCATCACCTAGTAGATCATTCTTGATCTCGGAGCTTCTGACGAGCTGTGTGGATTCCAAGTGAGATTTGCCTTACTGGAATTATGCATACATGTCAGTAAGGATTGTTTTCCATCATTTAGGGACCAAGTGATTTCTAGAAAAGCCATAATGTTGAGAGTACTTCCGAAGTTATTTACTGTTACGGCATGGTAGAGAAACTGACACGTGCGTTAGACTAGACGTTAATTTGTCAGCATTGGCCAGCAACATTCCTCGTGTAGACAAACGTGGGAGTAATGCTCAAACGCTCGATACCGAGATAGGAGAAGATCAGACAAGGATGAAAGTCTGGCGCTTCTCTGCCTCGTGGAGGTGTTTGAGGAAGTAGGAAGTGGGATGCTTCACAAAGTCCGTAAAAATGGAGTCAAAAGAGAAGTTTCCATGCAGACTTGAAATCCATATGTTGGCTTTCATGATCATTCTCCACAAACATTTTAAAGACTGGTTGAAAGAGACAGTGTATGTGAGTTCTATAGCTCACCAATGTTAGGAAAAGTACAGCTGTTACTGGTTAAGTACCCAACTTGTGAGAATTCCATAATTTTTAGCTTGTATTTTCTGCCTTCTGGCTAGATGTGTTTTGGATTTTTATTCTTTGGACAGCTGTGGGTAAAAAGTGGGAAATTAATGATGATCAAATTAGACAATGGACCTACTTATTAGCTCTAGAGGAAGTCTAACTACAATGAAAATTAGACTTGTGGATTATTTGAGTTACAATTCCCTCACTTCTTTTTATGAAGTACGTTGCATTACGTGACAGTTTCATAGGCTCTGGGATTCCCACAACCCCTCCCCATGCCATCCCCCCATGGTGGATTGTTCCACCTTGTTGCAGTATTACAGTTCAAATTAAGTCAAGATTCTTTCATAGCAACCATGTAGTTTGCATAGTGTCCAGCATCTTATTGTCCAGATAAACTCCAGGTTTCTTGGGGAGACCATCTCTGGTCTGAAAATAGAGCTGGCAGAATATCATCCCAATCAATTAAAAGCCACAACAAAACATCAGCAACAAGTTACAACATTATGGAGTTAATTGGCATGGTATTGAGTAATCAGTACATTAAAATGCAAGTTCTTAACCACATCCTGTGAGTACTTCATTGGCATTTCAATTTTAGTTTATACACGGAACCGGCTTCTATACACCTTAAAATGGCTATAGGGTACTATTCAGCTGTCTCGTGTCTATTTTCATTGGAGTATTTAGCAGTTTATAGTGTTAAAACATAACGTTGCTGAACTTGGCAGATTTTAGGATAGTCTAAACTGGCTTATAACTCTGACAAGGCATTTGTCAACAGTTGAGGTGCAGACCAGTTTTAGGAGGGGTGTGCAGAGAAATCTTCAATGCCTTAGTGAGGAGTAACCAATCTTTGTGTCCTCCCTAGTAAGGTATTTGTGAGTCCACGCCAACCATTTCCTCCTGGTTCAAAGCTTTCCTTCTTGTTCTCTATCCTAATTTTTTTTTTGGGGGGGGTCTCTGGTTCTTACAGGAGAGGGTGGGGATCCAAAGTTGGAACTAAGTAAGGATCAGAGAAAGCTCCTCTCCCTAGTCCCAAAGGAAGTTTACTGTTCTTCTGTTTCTGCAGACCGCTCAGGGCTCCTGGCTGTTGTTCCGATGACCTTGGATCCTGTCAGGAAGGATTTGGGCTTCTTCCATCCCATGTGGGAGATTCAGACAGGGGTGGATGACCTCAGAATTCTCAGGCTCCAAAGGCACTACAATTCCCTATGTTCTTCTTGGCGGTTGGGATGTAGTCTTTGGTGCCCGTAGTGATAGTCCTTGGTGAGGATCTGGGAGTCTACAGGGTTGGGATACAAGCCTCCTCCTGTCCACCTGCTCCACTCTGGGGTGCCCCCCTGCTCTGTGTGTACGACCTGTTAAGAGATTGTCAGGATCGCTCTAGATTCCCCCTATATGTCTTTGTAGTTTGAGTTACCTGTTCCATTCCTGACAGGTTATACTTCACGTCTTCCTCACATTCTAAGCAGATGGAAGATTGCTCTCCCACCCCATTCCCAAGTAGCATAGGGTCTTAAAAGTATATCAGGTTTTACAATTCTTTGATGTAGATCATAAGCAGTTTGACTCACATTGATTGTTGGTTCATTGGTTACATCACAATATCTTATTGCATGAGCTACAGACTGTTTGGGCTTGGAATAATACTACAATTTACAGGTACTGTTTTTCGAACTGGCATCATTTCATCTTAAATTAAGGCAAATATGTGGTATCTAACCTTCTGGGATTGGCTCATTTCCCTTAGCATTACGGTTTCCAGTTGGGCCCATTTGGCTACAAAACTGACTTTCATTTTGTTTAAAGCTGAGTAGTACTTCATGGAGTAAATGAACCATAGCTTTCTTATCCAGTCTTCTGCTGATAAGCATTTCGGTTACTTCCATGGTTGTACAATTGATTGTGCTGCTATGAACATAGGAGTGCATGTTGGTTTCTCGTGTAATAGTTGTTTTGGATATATTCCTAGGAGTGCTATTGCTGGATCATATGGTATGCAGACTTTCCGTTGTTCGAGTGTTCTCCATACTGATTCCCCTAGAAGCTGTACAAGTCTGCAGTCCCACCAGCAGTGGAGTAGGGTTCCCTTTTCCCCACATCCTCACCAGCAAGTGTTGGTGGTGGTTTCTTGTATGTGAGCCATCCTCACTGGCGTTAGGTGGTATCTCATTGTTGTCTTAATTTGTACTTCCCTTATTGCCAGGGAAAGTTGAGCGTTTTTTCATGTTTGTTTGCCTTTTGAGTTTGTTCCTTTGTGAAATGTCTGCCCATTTCTTGAGTGGTTTGTTTTGGTTGTTCTGGAGATCTTTGTATATTCTGGAGATTAGCCCCATGTCACCTATGTCGCGTGCAAAGATCTTCTCCCATTCTGTGGGTAGCTTTTTTACTTTGTTGACTGTTTCCCTTGCTGTGCAGAAGCTTCTTAGTTTGATGTAGATACATTCATTTGTTCGTGTCTTGATTGCTGTTTTTGGTGTCCTTTTCAGGAAGTTGGGACCTACCCCTAGATCTTGCAGAGTATTTCCAACATTTTCTTCCAAATGTTTGAAGGTTTCTGGATATAGGTTTAGGTCTTTTATCCATGTAGATTTGATGTTAGTGTATGGTGAGAGATGTGGGTCTATCTTTTTGTTTCTGCAGGCTATCAACCAGTTGTCCCAACAGCATTTATTGAACAGACCTTTCCATTTGCCTGGATTGTCGTTTGTCTTTTTGTCAAAGATTATTTGGCTGTATCTGTGTGGGTTCCCTTCTGGTGTTTCTATTCTGCTCCATTGATCTTCCTCTCTATCTTTGTGCCAGTACCAGGCTGTTTTGATAACCACTGCCCCATAGTATGTCCAGGGGTTCGGAACTGTAATTGGCCCTGCTAACTTCCTGTGCTTCAGGATGGTTCTAGCTATTCTTGGGTTTTTGTGTTTCCAAATGAACCTTTGAATCATTGTTTCCAGTTCCATGAAGAATGTTTTGGGTAATGTGATTGGAATTGCATTGAATGTATATATTGCTTTTGGTAGTATAGACATTTTAATGATACTGATTTTACCTATCCAGGAGCATGGGATGTTACTCCATCTTCTGAGGTCTTGTTCAATTTATTTTTTAAGCAATTTGTAGTTTTCTTCAAATGGGTCTCCTACATTTTTGGTTAGGTTTATTCCCAGATACTTCATAGTTTTCTGTTATTTTGAATGATATCTTGCTGATTAGATCCCTTTCCATCTTGGGGCTGTTTGCATACACTATAGCTGTTTTTCGTTATGTCATTTTGTACCCTGCCACTCTACCAAACTCTCGTATAAGTTCTAGCTGTCTCTGTATTGAGTCTCTTGGCTCTTCTAAAGAAACATAACACATCGCCATGGAGGAAAAAGACACGAGGTGTAGTTAAGCGAGGGAGTAAAAGTGAGGGTTTGTTCTTTGTGGCAGACTGTAAGAACAAAAGGTGAATTGTTGAATATTTTTCACCATTGCAAAGAATCTTGCTGGTAAAATAATGCACCAGTCAAAACCTGATAGTTCCAATTGTTTGCATGTAATAGTTAGCAGACGCATGTCTCCATAATTTTCTTATTAAATCAGTCTGAATGTTCCACAACAATTAAAATCCTCATGTTTTAAGTTTCTGGTTACTTGAATATATAAGGTGGTCATAATTTTAAGTGCAACTTTTTACATTTTTAATATCAATTGACACAAATATGCATCCACGGGGACTCTGTAAGGTTTTGCTGCATGTAAAGCAAACATTGGGTACTGATGAAATGGGGGTGAATAGATCTAGTTATGTAGTTCCTTGGATAATTTCCACATGGTGAAACACTCAAATTCCTTCCATCTAGCTTTATATGTATTAACTGTATGTTATATATAATGTGTAGATGCGTCCACATATGTTTGTACACACAGCATGTTATTGGTAACTGTCATCACCTTGTCATACTATAGAACACCAGAACTTAGTTCTTCTATCCAGCCATTACTTTCAACTTGTCCGTCAGACTTCTCCCATTTTTCTATCCCTCTCCCTTCTTCCCCCCAATTTGTGATATTATTCTAAATTCACATGAGATCAACTTTAAATTCCAAACAATGTTTCAAAAAGTTTGTAGAAGACAGAATTAAAGATCTGTTTATCTTGATGAAAAAGGTCTTAAAATTTGCGTTTTTCGTAAAATGAGCACCATGAATGCATATACCGTTCTTCACAATAGTCCCTAGTGACCTTTCACCTTCCTCTAGTGTTGGTTAGATTTCGCTTCTGAGCTCTCCTCTAATTTCTTTTCGCTGTTTTTAACATTTATTTTATTTTCATTACAAAGTCAGATATACAGAGAAGAGGAGAGACAGAGGAAGATGTCCCATCCGATGATTCATTCCCCAAGTGAGTGCAATGGCCCGTGCTGCACCGATCCAAAGCCAGGTGCCTGGAGCTGCTTCCAGGTGTCCCATGTGGGTGGAGGGTCCCAAGGCTTTGGGCTGTCTTTGACTGCTTTCCCAAGCCACAAGCTGGGAGCTGGGTGGAAAGTGGTGCTGCTGGGATTAGAACCGGCACCCATACAGGATCCTGGAGCGTTCAAGGCAAAGACCTTAGCTGCTAGGCCACGCCGCCGGGCCCAGCTCTCTAATTTCATTTCAATGTTTTGTTTCTAGGTTAGTCTATAAGTTTGCTGGTTTTATTTCTTTTTGAAATAACCTTGGTTTCACTGATCTTTCATGTTTTTCTCTTCATTTACTGGTTTGATCTTTATTTCTTTACTAACTTTGGGATTTAGTTTATTCTGCCTTCTCTAGATACCCAAAATGCACCTAAGCTGTTTGAAACCTTTCCATTTTTTTATGTAGGCATTTAATGCTTCAACCTTTACTTAGTACTTCTTTAGATGTCTTATGTAAGTTTTGAAATGCTGTATTTTCATTTCATTCAATTTTTAAGTTTTCTTTTGGATTTCTTCCACATTTCCTCTTTGGATTTCAGGATCATAATATTTAATCTGCAGATGGTTTTGTTTTCAAGATTTATTTGAAAGGCAGATGTTACAAAGAGAAGATTTTCTGTCCACTGGTTCACTCTCCAAATGGCTGCAATGGCCGGAGCTGAACCAATCCCAAGCCAAGAGCCAGGAGCTTCTTTGAGGTCTTCCACACAGGTGCAAGGTCCAAGCACGAGAACTATCCTCCACTGCTTTTGCAGGCCATAAGCTGAGGGCTAGATGGGAAGTGAGGCCCCCGAAACATGAACCAGTGCCCACATGGATGCCGGTGTGCAAGGTGGAAGATTAGCCTCTTGAGCCACAGGGCCGGCCCCTCAATCTATGGCTTTATATTACCAAATTTGTCTGGATTTATATTTTTGTGATTAGAAAAGATATGATGTACTTTTTGTTGTGGTTTAATATGTGGTCTTAGAGGAAGTTTAGTGTATTCAAGTACATATTCTAAAGCCAGTGCAATGAATGCTGTGTCAGTGTCTGTATACCCTAGAACTGTGGTTTTTCTTTTTGTTTTTCTTTTTGTTTTTGTTTTTTTTTTTTTGTTTTTTTTTTTTGCTTGCTTGACTGACATGTTAGTTGATTCCTTAACTCCACTTTTCTTGATCTGGAGCTTGACTCTCCCTTTAGATATGTATGTGTTTTTTTAAAAGATTTATTTTGTTACAAAATCAGACATACAGAGAGGAGGAGAGACGGAGGAAGATCTTCCGTCTGATGTTTACTCCCCAAGTGAGCACAATGGCCGGTGCTGCGCCGATCCAACCAGGAACCTCCTCCAGGTCCCCCACGCAGGTGCAGGGTCCCAAGGCATTGGGCTGTCCTCGACTGTTTTCCCAGAGCACAAGCAGGGAGCTGGATGGAAAGTGGAGCTGCTGGGATTAGAGCTGGCATCCATATGGGATCCCGGGGCATTCAAGGCGAGGACTTTAACACTAGGCCACACTGCCGGGCCCTCCCTTTAGATATAATAAGGATTTTTAAGAAAATGACATTCTGTGCCATTGGATATATAGTACCCAATCTGTCCTATCTTATTGTTGAATTAATTCCTTGATCACTATCTGATGATCTTTGTATCTTTTTATAGCTTTTGGCTGAAGTGTATTTTGTCTAATGCACTACTCCTGCTTGCTTTAGGTTTCCACTTAGGTAGAACATTTTTTTCCATCTTTTCACCAGTGTGCGTCTTTACTAATGAGTTTCTTAAGGTACATATCCTTGGTTATTTTTTAATCCATTTAGCCAAACTCTATCTTACCTGGGAGTGTGGTCCATTGACTTTCAAAGCAGTTGCTAATAAGTAGTAACAGTAAGTAGTTGTTATTAGTAAGTAATCTATCCACTTAAAAATTAGTTGGTTTCTTCTGAGTATTCTTCATCCAGTTATGGGTGAGATTCAAAGTTTTCCATTTGGGGCCCAGCACAATAGCGTAGTGGTTAAAGTCCTCTCCTTTCACATGCCAAGATCCCATATGGGCACTGTTTCTAATCCCGGTGGCTCTGCTTCCCATCCAGCTCCCTGCTTGTGGCCTGGGAAAGCAGTCAAGGATGACCCACAGCCTTGGGACCCTGCACCCACATGGGGGACCCGCGCTCCTGGCTTCAGACTGACTGAGCTCCAGCCATTGCGGCCACTTGGAGTGAGCTATCGGACGGAAGATCTTCCTCTCTGTCTCTCCTCTCTGTATATCTGACTTTGTAATGAGAATAAATAGAAGTTTTGCATGTTCTCATGATGCTAGCCTGCTACCTTTTATTTGCTTCTGTCTGTACATTTCCCTCAAACAAGTTTTAGGAGGCCAGTTGATTCTGATGACTTTCCTGACTTTCACTCATTTTGGAGAATATTTAAGTTATAAAGGATAGTTCTACTCAGCCAAGTATTTTTGGATGATAGGCTTACTTTTTCTTCACAACTTGAAATAAACGATTCAATTCCCTCTTGGCCTATAAAATTTCTGTTTGACAATGTTGTTCATTTAGTGGAGGTCCCCTTGAAAATGACAGTGCTTTCCTTTTGAGAATGAACAATTGTTTGTACTTAAAAGAGCTGGACCACAATAGGTCAAGGGAACGTGGATCTTTTCTGATCGTGTCAATTGACATCCTATGGGCCTTCTGTACTTGGAGGTGTACTTATTAAGATCAGGGAAGCTATGAGCTGTTTCATTGAATATGTGGCATACTCTCTTCCTCTCAGGAATTCCAAGAAAGTGTTCATTTCAGTAAGGTCTCAAAGCTCTCGGGCTGCTTTCATTCCCTTTCTCACACTTTTTTAAAAGCTGGCTAGAAAATATTGAACCTGTCTTCAAGTTCAAATATTTTTTAATTCTGTTGATCCTCATTTATCTTGACTTTCAACTATTTTCATTTTTAATTTTTCTTTAAGAAATACTTGATTTGCAAGGTAGATAAAGAGGGGGAGACAGATCCTCCATCTCAATGACTGACATCAAGGCCTGGGCCACTGGATAGCCAGGAGCCTGGAACTCTGTCCCTCTTGTAGATGACAGGGACCCAAGTACCTCTGCCCTCTTCTGCTGCCTCTGCAGACATATTAGCAGACATCTGGATCCAAGGTAGAATGGCCAAGACTTGAATCGGAGCTCATAGGAGATCAGTACACAGGCAGTAGCTCAGCCTGCTGCTCACAAGACCCAGTCCACAGTTGATTTTGTAATATCTGTTCAATTCCTCAAGGTCAGTCCTTTCCAAATTTCTCATATCATGCATTGATTTTCTAATTTCATTTTCTGTTGAAGTGTCTTATGTCTTTTTGAGTGTTCCACATCATTCTTTTTGGATTCTTTATTTTATTGGAAATGCAGGTTTACAGAGAGAAGCAGAGACACAGAAATATCTTCCATCCACTGGTTTATTCATCCAGTGTCCAGAATGGCCAGAGCTGAGCCAATCCAAAGCCAGGGGCTTCTTCCAGATCTCCCTCATGGGTGCACAGTCCCAAGGCTTTAGGCTGTCCTCTACTGATTTCCCAGGCCACAAGCATGGAGCTGAACGGGAAGCAAAACATCTGGTATTAGAACCAGTGTCCAAATGGGATCCCGGCATGGTCAAAGTGAGGACTTTAGCTACTAGGCTACTGCACCAGACCCCTTAACTGCCAAGCTATTGCACCAGACCTCTCCCGGGTAAATTCTCAAATTTACTAGCATTACTATGTATGCACCCTTAATTCTAATGTCGGTGTACACTAGGTATTAATGTTAAACACTTCAACAATGTGGGAGTAGTATCTTATAGTATAAACAATTCTATATGTAAAACTTGCAAGGTTCATTTCTCAACATGCTTAAGCCTTTAGTATTTTGTCCCAGCTTTTCCATTCTACGATAGCCATACTTCTGTAGGACAATATTCTATAAGCAATTCTCTTCCTTAATAACCTGCTTATTTGCTCGATTTACATTTTGAAACAATCATGTAAGACTCCAAATTAAGAGATTCTATAAATTAAAACATACCACATTTTAAATACTATTGCTTTAAGCAAGTCTTACCCATTTCTCCCAATTTGTAGAAACATGTTTTAACACAAACCTGCCTCAAAACCGGGAATGAGAAGTTTTTCCAATAACCTTCTTGCTGATGAGGGAATTTCCCCTTCTCAAATGGCAGGTGAGAATCACAATGAGGACCTGAAAAAGCCCAAGGTCCTGAATTTGTTCTAAAGGGCAGACTGCAAGCATGCGCCTCCCTTTTGCATGGCTGGTAAGTCTGGAGCTGCTTCTTGGCTTCTGTTTTATTTTATTACTTTTTTAAAGATTTATTTATTTTTATTGCAAAGTCAGATACACAGAGAGGAGGAGAGACAGGGAGGAAGATCTTCCATCCAATGATTCACTCCCCAACTGAGCCGCAAAGGCTGGTGCGTGCCAATCCAAAGCCGGGAACCAGGAACCTCTTCCAGGTCTCCCACGCGGGTGCAGGGTCCCAAAGCTTTGGGCCATCCTCAACTGCTTTCCCGGGCCACAAGCAGGGAGCTGGATGGGAAGTGGAGCTGCCGGGATTAGAACCGGCGTCCATATGGGATCCCGGGGCTTTCAATGCGAGGACTTTAGCCGCTAGGCCACGCCGCTGGATCCGCTTCTGTTTTATTGAATTCAAGAGAACCAAAAAATTTCAATTTGGCTGTTGTCTTAACTAATACATTCCTAGATAGTCTCTTATCAATAAGATGAAAATCACTTAAAAGGAGATGTTAAAACACTGTTGTTCTTCACAAGGAATCAGACTTCAATTCCATTGTCTTACAGGAAAGTTCAGAAATTATACACATCATAACCAATCTCACTATCTAATTTCAAACTGTTTTTCCTGTAAGGCAAAAGCTCACTTCTTTCTAAATAAGAACAAATCATTTAAAATATGGACCAATTTCATGATTAGGAAACATTTTGACCAATGGACATAAATACTCATTTACTTTATGCTAAATTTGATGCCTTATATGCTATTTTATAATATTGTGAAATTACAATCAAATTATTTTAAATGACAATTATATTATCCAAGTTCTGTCTCAATCTTTGAAGGTTCTAGGGATCCTACTAGAACTTTCAAAGTCAGGAGACTTGGTTTCAAACTGAAGAATTGAGGTGTAAATTAAAGTACACTTAACATGTAACTGAATATGTGAATGGATACTGAATTTTAGACCTGATCAGTGCCAGGATAACACTGTAAGCTGAAGACTAAGCAGCAAGAAAACGGTACAAGAGCCTTAGCCCAGCAGAGGTGGGGAGTCGGGTCTGACCGAGTCCTGTTAGATGAGTTAGACCTCTCTCAAATTACGTACCAGGAGAGAGAAAGGGGGCCAGTCGTGGTCCGTCCCATCTTGTCTGTCAGTCATACACAGACCCAATTCTGAACAGGAACAACTAAATTCATGACACAGATAGAAGTCTTGTCTGGACAGAAGTAATAGGACTCTAACTGACTAAGCAAACATGCACAATCACTACACACGTCAGAACAGACATAAAATTCAACCTTTTGTGACTTCCAACCTCTTCTTTGACATACTTCAACCTGGAAATGTTTCGTAAAGCAAGCACATAGGTTCATCTCGTGCTTAGCGTTAATTTAACCGTGGATTTGGTCCACTGGTTACTTTTATGTATAACTGCTAGATGAAGTTACAGAACAAGTTTCCATTTTTTTCTTATGAATGTTACATCGCTTATGTCTTACCCTGTCCCTCCCAGCTAGGGGTTAGGGCTATGAGGTAGAGCTAGAGAAATTCAGGCCCTAAGGGTGGCCTGGGTGAGGTCAAGAGAAAGTGGAAAAGCAGATAAGGGCAAAGGTGAAAGTGGCTAAAATGGAGAGGAAATCTGTGTGCTACCCAGTGAGGAGAGCAAATGGAGACCTTCAGACAGGGGGATGGGCCCGCCCTCGCAGCAAGACCAGGATCGTGGGGTGATGGGATTATCATCCAGCCTTACATATGCCTGAGCCAATTCTAGGAGCAAATGTACACCATAAAGGCTGTCGGAGATCTCACAAAAGAATCCTTTCATCTAAAGTTTCGCTAAAACTACAGCAAATAGTTCCTTCTACTGTGCTGATCGTTGACATGGCTCAGAATAGGTTACATAGACAAGATTGGACAGAAAAACATCTGCTGCAGCCCCTCTTCCTTCCTCATGGTTTGTTGGTAAAAGGGCAGGATTTTCCCAATCCAAGCGATTGAAAGAGGTGACCCACTTCTATGGCTCATAATGGCAGTCAATGGTGCTGAGGTAACCTTGAAGGGAGGCTGCCAGCCTGTTGCTGTTTCTTCGAACCCATTCAAAATCATTCATTCGGGCCTGGCGGCGTGGCCTAGCGGCTAAAGTCCTCGCCTTGATCGTGCCGGGATCCCATATGGACGCCGGTTCTAATCCCGGCAGCTCCACTTCCCATCCAGCTCTCTACTTGTGGCCTGGGAAAGCAGTTGAGGATGGCCCAAAGCTTTGGGACCCTGCACCCGCGTGGGAGACCTGGAAGAGGTTCCTGGTTCCCGGCATCGGATTGGCACGCACCAACCCATTGTGGCTCAGTTGGGGAGTGAATCATTGGATGGAAGATCTTCCTCTCTGTCTCTCCTCTCTGTATATCCGGCTTTCCAATAATAATACAATCTTAAAAAAAAAAATCACTCATTCAAGAAGGGACAACAAGCTTTGCTGGTTCAGTCTTCACACCTAAAGCCTAGCTCTCTGATCCTGATCAATTGGCAGATCTAATTCAGAAGGTAAGTATAAGCTCTGGGCACCCCTCCAACAGACAAATGCACCCACTGGAGGGGACTGCCCTCCTGGACAAGGGCAGCCATAAGCATGAAAGAATTTGAAAATGTTCACACATGAAACAATTTCTTAGGGCAATAATGAGCAAGTAGCCTTGGCCCAGGGAGAGTTAGGCTCGCTCCTGGCATGGCTTTAAGTCCTGCATTCCAGGAATCACACTCCACTGGGCAGTTCCCTTCAGGGATAACCCTAATGGGAAAGGCCTGGAGTACCTCACGCTGCCCGAACAGAATGCTTGCAACTGGCGCTGTGCTCTGACTCCCCTTGAGCTGGGGGTGGTTTCCTGCCCTCTGAGCTGCCCAGAAGCTCTGGTTGGGGCGGCTGAGGTGGGCCAGGGCCAATGTCCTGAGCATCAGTTTTGCTCTTCCCTTGCCAAGCATTGTCGGAAAATAAATTAACCAATGTTACCGATGGATGCCAATCTGAACCGGGTCCCTCAGACCTTGAGTGCCTGAGCACCTAGGATTTCTAACCCTCGAAACTTCAGCATGTAATTTAGCGCCTTAAGCGCAGGATGATCAGGTTCCTCACCATTACTGCCCATGTTTAAGGACAGTAGAGGAGAGTGGCCCTCGGATACCCAGTCAGGTTGTCCGGCCAAGGAGATCCTGTGCAGAGTTTTGGGTAATGCCCAAGTGTCACATTGGACAGAAACCGCCAGTCCTCACACAAGTTCACCCCAGAGCCATGCATCCAAGGCCATCTCTCAAAGCAGGAGATGAGAGGTTAGGCGCAGCATTGTCTTTTTCCCTATCACCTACCTTAACTTCAAGTTGTCAGGGGATTCGACTGGAGATAAGCTGGGAATGGGTGGTGGTGTGTGACCACCTTCGTGCAGAGCTGTGGGGTGCCAAGGGTCACTTACGCAAAGTACACTACAGCTCGACGGGAGGATTACAGCACTAAAGGTGAGTCCCAAGAGAAGAAGGCGACCTGAAGAACCACAACTTGTGTGAGGATGTGCTTCACTCAGGAGGAGCGAGGAGGGGGCAGGGGTGGAGGGGAGGAGCAGAATGGGGGGCCCCTGCGGCTGGAGGAGAGGAGCAGAGTGGGGAGCTGCTGCGGGTGGAGGGCAGGGGAGCAAAGTGGGGGGGCCTCGGCTGGAGGGGAGGGTAGCCAGGGAGCAGAGCAGAGTGGGGCCCCTCGGCGGGAGGGGAGTGGAGGGGAGCCTGGGAGCAGATTGGAGCAGACTGGGGGGCCCCGCAGGAGGGGAGCTGCAGTTTGGAGGGGAGGTCACGGAGCTGAGCTGAGTAGGGGGTATCCTGCAGGGAGGGGGCTGGGGTCTCGCAGCAGACCAGAGCAGCAGAGCAGCAGAGCAACAGAGCCCCTTCCAAGCAAGGCGCCCCCCCCCCCCGAGGAGGTGGCCAGGGTCCAGGAGCAGAGCGATTTCAAGGGAGAGGATAAGAGCCAGGGAGCAGAGCAGAGTGGGGCCCCATGGCTGGAGGGGAGGGGAGCCGGGGAGCGGATCTGAGCAGACTGGGGGGCCTGTGCAGGAGGGGAGCCCTGGAGGGGAGCCCCGGAGCAGAGCAGAGAGGGGGTTCCCATGAGTGGAGGGGAGCGGAGCCCCGGAACTGAGCAGAAGGGGTGGTCGCGGAGTGAAGCAGAGTCAGGGGGGATCCTGTAAGGAGGGGGCCGATGTCGCACAGCTGAGCCACAGAGCAGCAGAGCAGCAGAGCCACATTGGAGCAGGGCAGCATGGCAAGGAGGTGGGCAGGGTTGCGGAGCTCAGTGGAGCATAGCAGGAGAACAGAAGAGCAGAATAGCAGCAGAGCCCCTTCAGAGCGGGGCAGAACCGCGAGGAGTGGGCGGGGGTCCTCCAGCAGAGATCCTTCTGAATGGGAGGCCCAGCGAGGTGGGGGTGTGGTCGCTGAGCAGAGCAGCAGAGCAGCAGAGCCCCTTAGGAGCGGGGCAGACCCCACCGAGGAAGTGGCCAGGGTCCAGGAGCAGAGCAGCAGAGCAGCAGAGGCCCTTCTGAGCAGGGAAGCCCCGTGAAGCCCCACCAAGGAATGCTTCACCATCCTCCAGGGGCATCCTGGATTCAAGACTCTTTCTGCTGTGGACCACCTGTGGACCATCAGCTGCCACTGATGTGCCACCTGAACCAAGAAACCCCAATAGTTGACGTGTCTTCTCCACAGAGGCTTTCTCACCAGGAGAGGTAGAGTAGCAGCATGCCTAGATGCCTTGTTGGTGCCCGCTGCTCTCTCAACACGGAACAGCCAAAGTTGTGCCAGCAAGGGGGACAGGTACTTTCACCGGCCTGTTGAAGGAGCTGCTGAAGAAACTGGTAAGGGATGTTGTCGGGTGGTGCGGGTTTTGGTGGTTGGGGAGGGGCCCTATGGTGTCAAGCCTCAGCCTGTGAGGCAGTTCAGCTGTATGGGTGCTGCTTTAAGACCTGACAGCATCCTCTGCAGTCCAGCTCCCTGCTGATGGTGCTGGGAGAGCAGTGGAGGATGTTGCAGGAGCTTGTGCCCCTGTGGCCCTGTGCCCCTGTGGGACATGTGGAGGAAGCTTCTGGTGTCCAGGCTTGTCCTGGCCCAGCCACATCTGGCTCTGGTGGTGGTCCCTGGGGAAGTGAGGCAACAGATGCAAGAAAGATTGCTCTCTCTCCCTCTCTGTTCCTTTGTGTTTCAAACAAAACAGGACAGAACCAGACAGGCATGCAGGAGGGAAGAAAGCAAAAGAAAGCTGCTGTCCTGGGTGGTAGGGAGTGTGCTGTGTGCTGTGCTGTGTGCTCTAGACTGCTTTTGTCTGCCAATGCAGACCCCAAGGGTGTGCGTAGGGCTTCTGTCCTGGGACTTCTGTGCAACCTCTCCAAAGCGTGTCCTTGAGAGTGAATTTCTCTTAGGCTGGGTTTGTTTCCCTTGTTTGTGCAGGAGAGCCTGGAGGAGCATCCTGCAGTGAGTCTTGTTGTCTACGACAGGGCGCATAAGCTACCCTTTCTACCCCTGGTTGGCTGAGGCATTTTGAGCACTAGAAGGTCCAGCCCCAGCCATCCTAGTGTCAGGTGGGAATCCCGGACAGAATTCCTTTATATGTGTCCCTTGAAGATTGGGCTCCAAGGCCAAACAGCCCACATACGAAGGATCAGGAGGGGGTGGAGGATGCTTGTGGCCTTGCATCAGGCCGGGTCACTGTGCTAGGAAGTGGCTGTCTGTCTTCACCAGCAAGGTAGAACCTAGGGCACAGGGAGAAAACTAAAAGCTGGAGTTCCACGTCACGGTCCCCAGAGGCCCTGTGGGAAGTGGAGCCCCAACGTCAGCAAGCACACGAGCCCTATGGGAGCTGGAGTCCCATGTGAGCATGCCCACAGACATTCTGGGAGCTGGAGTCCCACATCAGTGTGCCCTATGGCCCTGTGGGACCTGGAGTCCCATGTCTGCATGCCCACGGGATCTCTTTGACCTCAATCCTAATTCAACATGCCCCAATCTCTGGGGAATCTGGAGTCCCACCTCAGCGTGGTCATGGACCCTCTGAGACCTGGAGTTACACACCAGGTGACTACCAGTAATCTTTTGCAGATGAGGTCCCCGGAAACCTTTCCAGGATCCAGCAGCAGAGGATCCTCCACCCTGCTGGGGTCCAGCAGCAGAGGATCCTCCACCCTGCTGTGGTCCAGCATCAGAAGGTCTTCCTCTGCTGCTGGTGTCTGGCAGCAGAGGACACTCCTCCCAGCTGGGGTCTGGCAGCAGATAACCGTTCTCCCTGCTGAGGTTCAGCAGCAGAGGACACTCTTCCCTGCTGGGGTCTGGCAGCAGAGGACCCTCCTCTCTGCTGGGGTCCTGCCTCAGAGGACCCTCCACCCGGCAGTTGTCCGGCGGCAGAGGACCCAACTCAGTGCTGGGGTCCGACAAGAGTGGAGCCCCCTCCGGTGCAGGTGTCTGGCACCAGAGGACATCCCTTTGCAGGGGTTTGGCATCAGAGGATTCTTCTCTCTCCTGGGGTCTGGCACCAGAGGACCATCCTCTTCTGCTGGGGTCCAGCAGTAGAGCACCCACCACTACTGTTGGACCCCAGCAGAGAGGAAGCATCAGAGGACCCTCCTCTCTGCTGGGGTCTGGCAGTGGAGGACCCTCCTGCTGCTGGGGTCCAACACAACAGGACCCTCCTCTCCTTCTGTGGTCTGACACCAGAGGACCCTTCTCTTCTGCGGGGTTCCGGCACAGGAGGAGCCTCCACCCTGCTGGGGTCCTGCAGCAGAGGACCCTAGTCTGATGCTGGGAATCGGCAGCAGAGGACGCTCCTCTGCTGCCTTTCCCCAGCCGAGAGGAAGAAGCAGATGACCCTCCTCTCTGCTGGGCTCCAGAACCTGAGTAACCTCCTCCCTGTTTGGGTCCGGCAGCAGAGGACCCTAGTCTCTGCTGATGTTCGGCACCAGAGCACCCTCTTCTTTGCTGAGGTCTGGGAGCAAAGGACCCTCCTCTCTGCTGGGGTCCGGGCCCAGAGAACCCTCCTCTCTTCTGTGGTCCTGCACTAGAGGATCCTCTTCTGCTCCTGGGGTTCCACACCAGAGGACCTACCTCCTGTTGCTGGGGTCCGGGCCCAGAGGACACTCCTCTACTGCTGGGGTCTGGCACCAGAGGGCCTTCTTCTGTTGCTGGTTTCTGGCAGCAGCAGATCCTTCTCCCAGCAGGGGTCCCACAGTGAAGGATCTCTACTGCTGCTGGGGACGACACCAGAGGACCCACCTCTCTGCTGGGGACCAGCGCCTGGGGACCCACCACTCTGCTGGGGTCCAGCAGCAGAGGACACACTCCTGCTGCTGGGGTCTGGCAGCAGAGGACACTCAGCTTCTGGTGGGATCAACAGCATAGAACCTTTGTCTCTGCTCAGGTATTCCAGCAAAGAACCATATTCTCTGCTGGTGTCCAGCACAGGAGGACCCTCCTCTCTGCTGGGGTCTGGCAGCAGAGGACCCTCCTCTCTGCTGGGGTCTGGCAGTAGAGAACCCACCTCCCTGCTTGGGTTCAGCAGTGGAGGACCCTCCTCTGCTGCTGGGGTCTGGCGGCAAATAACCCTCATCCCTCCTGTGTTATGGCAGCAGAGGACCCTACTCTCCTACTGGAACCCAGTAGCAGAGGACCCTCCTCTCTGATGGACTGGGGTCCAGCAGCAGAAGACCCTCCTCTCTGCTGCACATCAGCAGAAAGGAAGCCGCAGAGGACCCTCCTCTCTGCTAATGTCCAGCAGCAGTGGACCCTCCTCTGCTTCTGGGGTCCAGCAGCAGAGGACACTATTCTGCTGCTGTGGTCCGCGAGCAGAGGTCCATCCTCTGCTGCTGGAGTCCAGAAGAAGTGGGCCCTGCTCTGCTGCTGGGGTCCGGCTGCAGTGGACCCTCCTCTGCTGGACCCCAGCAGAGAGAAAGCAGCAGAGGACCCTCGTATTTGCTTGGGTTGAGCAACGGAGGACCCTCCTCTCTGCTGGGGTCCAGCATCAGAGGATCCTCCTCTGTGCTGGAGTCCAGCTCAGAGGAAGCAGCAGAGCACCCTCCTCTCTGCTGGGGTCCGGCACCAGAAGACCCTACTCTCTGCTGGGGTTCAGCACCATAATACCCTCCTCTCTGCTGAAGTCCGGCATCAGAGGACACTGCTTCCTGCTGGGATCCTGCAGCAGAGGAGCCTCAGTACTGGAATCCGGCAGCCAAGGACCCTCCTCATTGCTGGAATCCGCCACCTGAGGACCAACCTCCACTGCAGGAGTCCGGCAGCAGAGGACACCCCTCTGCTGTAGTCCGGCAGCAGAAGCCCCTGTACTCTGTTGGTTTCCGTGAGCCGAGGACCCTCCTCTGCTGCTGGGGTCCAGCAGTAGTGGACCCTACTCTCTGCTGGGGTCCTGCAGCAGAGGAACCCCCTGTCTTCTGGATTCCAGCAGAGAGGAAGTAGAAGAGGACTCTCCTCTCAGCTGGTGTCCGGCAGCAGAAGACCGTCCTCTCCTGCTGGCGTCAAACAGCACAGGACCCTGCTCTCCTAATGGAACCCAGTAGCAAGAGGACCCTCCTCTCTAATGGACTGGGGTCCAACAGCAGAGGACCATCCTGTCTGTTCGGGTCCAGCAGCAGAGTACCTCTTATCTGCTTGGGTCCGGCAGCAGATTACCCTCCTCTCTGCAGATGTCCGACAGCAGAGCACCCTGTCTGATGGCGTCTGGCAGTAACTGATCCTCCTCTCTGCTGGGGTACAATAGCAGAGGACCCTCCTTTCTGCTGTGGTCTGGCACCAGAGGACCCTCCTCTTCTGCTGGGGTCAGGGACCAGAGGACCATACTCATTGCTGGCATCCAGCACCAGAGGACCATCCTCTGCTGCTGGGGTCCGAAACCAGAGGACCCTCCTATCCTCTCTACCCCTGCAGAGAGGAAGTTGCAAAGGACTCCCCTCTCTGCTGGGGTCTAGTACCAGAGGACCCTGTTCTCTACTGTGGTCCAGCACCATAGGACCTTCCTCTCTGTTGGGGTCTAGCAGGAGAGGGCGCTTGTCTCTGCTAGGGTCCAGCAGAGAGGGAGCAGTACAGCACCTTCCTCTCTGCTGGGGTCCAGGAAACTCTTCTGCTACTGGACCCCAGCAGAGAGGAAGCTGCAGAGGAGCCTCCTCTCCTGCCTAACACCAAAGAGAGGAAGTAGCAGAGGACCATCCTGTTCTGCTGGTGTCCGGAAGCAGAGGACCATCCTCTCTCCTGTGGTCTGGCAGCAGAGGACACTCCTCCCTGCTGGGGTCCAGCAGCAGAGGACCCTCCTCTGCTACTGGTGTCTGGCAGAAGAGGAAGATCTGTTGCTGGGGTCCGGCACCAGAGGACCCACCCTTTGCTATTGGGGTCCAGCAACAGAGGACCCTCTTCTGCTGCTGGACTCTGACACCAGAGGACACTCCCAGCTGGCGTCCGGCAACAAAGGACCCTCCTCCGTGCTGGGGTCTGGCACCAGAAGACTCCTCTCTCTACTGGGGTCCAGCAGCAGAGGACCCTTCTCTTGTGCTGGGGTCTGGCAGCAGAGTACCCTCCTCTCTGCTAGGTTCCGTCCACAGAGGACCCTACTCTTTGCTGGGGTGTGGCAGCAGAATTCCCTCCTACTTGCGGTAGTCCAGCAGTAGAAGACTTTACTCTCTGCTGGGCTCTGGCAGCAGAGGACCCCCCTCTGCTGCTGGGGTCTGATAGCAGAGGACCTCCCTGCGCTGCTGGGGACTGACAGCAGAGAACCTCCCTGCACTGCTGGCGTTTGGAAGCAGAGGACGCTTCTCACTTCTGGTGTCCAGCAGCAGAGGACCCTCCTGCCTACTGGGTTTCAGCAGCAGAGGACCCTATTCTCACGCTGCACCACTGCAGCAGAGGACCCTTCTGTGCTGCTGGACCACAGAAGAGAGCAAGATGCAGAGGACCCTCATCTTCTGCTGGGGTCCGGCAGCAGAGGACCCTCCTCTCTGCTGCGGCATGGTAGCAGAGAACTCCCCTCTCTGAAGCGGTCCGGGAGAAGAGAACCCTCCTCTCTCTTGGGGTGCGTCATGAGAGGATCCTCCTCAGCTGCTGGGTTCGGGAACCGGAGGATTCTCCTGCTGGGGTCTGACTGCACCACAGGACTCCCCTTTCTACTGTGTCTAGTAACAGAGGAGCCTCCTCTACTGCTGAGGTCCAGCACAAGAGGACCCTCCTCAATGCTGGGGTCCAGCAGCAGATGACCCTCCTCTCTTCCACAGTCCTGCAGCAGAGAACCCTCCTTTTATGCTTGTTTCCAACAGCAGAGGACCCTCCTCTCCTTCTGGACCCCTGCAGCAGAGGACACTCCTCTGCATCTGAACCACAGAAGAGAGGAAGTTGCAGAGGAACATCGTCCCCTACTGGACCCCAAAGAGAGGATGCAGCAGAGGACCATCCTCTTCTGCTGTGGTCCAGGAGCAGAGGAAACTCCTCTCTGCTGGGTCCAACAGCAGAGGACACTGCTTTGCTGCTCGGGTCCAACAGCAGAGGAACCTCCACTGCTGCTCGGGTCCGGCAGCAGAGAACTCTCTTCTCTGCTGGGGTCCAACAGCAGAGGACCCTCCTCTGTTGGGTCCGGCAGCAGAGGACACTGCTTTGCTGCTGGGGTCCTACAGCAGAGGATTGCTGCTTGGGTACGGCAGCAGAGGACCCTCCACTGCTGCTGGGGTCCAGTACCAGAGGACTCCCCTTTGTGCTGAGGTCCAGCAACAGAGGACCCCCCTCTGCTTCTAGGGTCCGGCACCAGAGGAACCACTTGTGCTGCTAGGGTCTGGTACCCGAGGACTCCCCTCTCCTGCTGGGGTTCAGCAGCAGAGGACCTTCTACTCTGCTGGGGTCCAGCACAAGAGGACCGCCTTCTGTTGCTTGGGTCAGGCAGCAGAGGACCTGCCTCTGCTGCTGGACCCCAGCTGGTAGGAAGCTGCAAAGGACCCTCCCCTCCTGCTGGACCCCTGCAGCAGAGGACCATCATCTGCTGCTGGACCACAGCATAGGGGAAGTTGCAGAGGACCCTCATTCCCTACTGGACCCCAAAGAGAGGACACAGCAGAGGACCCTACTCTTCTACTGGCGTCCTGCAGCAGAGGACCCTCCTCCCTGCTGTGTTCCGGCAGAAGAGGACTCTCAACTACTGCTCGGGTCCGGCACCAGAGGATCCTCCTCTGCTGTTGTGGCTCGGCAGCAGACAATCCTCTTCCCTGCCTGTATCTGGAAGAAAAGGACCCTCCTCCCTGCTGTGGTCTGGCAGCAGAGGAACCTCCAATGCTCTTGGAGTACGACACCAGAGGACCCTCCTTCTGCTGCTGTTTTCTGGTACCAGAGGACCACCCTCTGCTGCTGGGGTATGGCACTAGAAGACCCCCCTCTGCTGCTGGAGTCTGGCAGCAGAGGACCCTCCTTCTGCTGGGTTCCGGCAGCAGAGGACCCTACTCCCTGCTGGGATCCAGCAGCAGAGGACACTCTTCCCTGCTGCAGTCCGGCAGTAGAGGACCTTCCTCTGCTCTTGGTGTCAGGCAGAAAAGGACCCCCATCTGCTGCTTGGGTCCAGCAAAACAGAACCCTCTATGATCTTAGGCCCGGCACAAGAGGACAACCCTTTCTGTTGGAGTACACCACCAGAGGTGCCTCGTCTCTGCTGGGGTGGATCAGCAGAAAATGCTCCTCTCTGTCTGGGTCCGGCAGTAGAGGACCCTACACTGCTGCTGCGTCCGACAGCAGAGGACCCTCTTCTTCTGCTGGACCCCAGCAGAGAGGAAGCAGCAGAGAACCATCCTCTCTGCTGGTGTCTAGCATGAGAGGACCCATCTCTCTGCTGGGATCCAGCAGAAAGGAAGCAGAAGAGGACCCTCCTCTCGGCTGGAGTCCCGTAGCAGAGGACCTTCCTCTTCTTTTGGGTTCAGCAGCAGAGGACCCTCCTCTCTGCTGTAATGCAGCACCAGAGGAAACTTTTCTTCTGCTGTGGTCCAGCAGCAGAGGAAACTCCTCTCTGCTGGGGTCCAGAAGCGGAGCACCCTCCTCTCTGCTGAGTTCTAGCACCAGAGGACATTCTTCTCTGCTAGGATCCAGCACCAGATGACCATCCTCTCTGTTGGGGTCCAACATCCGAGGACCCTCCTCTATGCTGGCGTCCGGCAGTAGAGGACCCTCCTCTCTTTTTGGGTCTGCCAGCAGAGGTCTCTCCTCCCTGCTGCGGTCGGGCAGCAGAGGACCTTCATCCATGCTGGAGAGCCTTGGATGAGCGTCCCGCACTGAGTGCTGATGGCCACAAGAGGGCGCCCAAAGCCGCCATTCGTTCTTTTCTTTTTTTCTTTTCCTTTTTTTTGTTTTTACAGGTTTATTTATTTTATTCCAAAGTCAGATATACAGAGAGGAGGAGAGACAGAGAAGAAGATCTTCTGTCCGATGATTCACTCCCCAAGTGAGCCACAATGGCTGGTGCACGCTGATCCAAAGCCGGGAACCTGGAGCCTCTTCTGGGTCTCCCATGTGGGTGCAAGTTTCCAAAGCTTTGGGCCGTCCTCGACTGCTTTCCCAGGCCACAAGCAGGGATCTGGATGGGAAGTGGAGCAGCCGGGATTAGAACAGGTGCCCATATGGGATCCCGGCTCGTTCAAGGCGAGGACTTTAGTTGCTAGGCTACGGCGCTGGGCCCCAAGCTGCCCTTTCTACTCCTGGTGGGCTCAGGCCTTCTGAGCTCTAGACAGTCCAACCCGAGCCATCCTAGCATCAGGTGGGTGTCCCGGACAGTATTCTGGTACACGTGCTGTTGAAAGATCAGGGCTCCAAGGCCGAACAGCCCACATACCAAAGCCCGGGAGGGGTGGAGGACGCTCGGGGCCTAGCATCAGCCCAGGCCTCTGTGATAGGAAGTGTCAGGGTGCCTTTAAGAGCAAGGCACTTAAAGAACCCTGGGAGGTGGTGTCCTATGTCAGCATGCCCACAGGCCCTCTGGGAGCTGGAGTCCAACACCAGCATCCTGGAGGCCCTGAGAGCTGGAATCCCGCACCTGTGTCCCACAGGCCCTCTGTGAGCTGGTGTTACACACCAGCCCACTGGGGTTGTACTGTGCCAGATGAGGTCCCGGGAAACCTTATCGCCACCCCCCTTCCTTGCAGAGCACCCTGAGATGTAGGCTCTGGGCGTTCTTTGGCAAGTGGAGCATCTCCCTGATGAGCTACCAAGAGGGCTTCATGGACTTTTATTTTTTTTTCATTCCAAAGTCCGAGATACAGAGAGGAGAAGAGGCAGAGAGGAAGATCTTCCGTCCGATGATTCACTCTCCAAGTGAGCTGCAACAGCCGGTCCCCTTGGGACCCCCTCTGCTGGGGCCTCAGCGAGAGGGTCCCCCTAGGAACTGCATCCTTTGCTGCTGGGGCCTCAATGAGAGGGTCACCCTCAGGACCCCCTCTGCTTGGGCCTCAGTGAGAGGGACCCTTTGCCCACCCTTCCCTCTCTATCTCCTGGCACATCTGCGAGAAGGTCCATCTCAGGAGCCCCTCTGCTGGGGCCTCAGGGAGAGGAACCCCCGGCGAACCCCTCCCTCGCTGCTGGGGCCTCAGTGAGAGGGTCCCACTCGGGACACCCTCTGCTGGGGCCTCAGCGAGGTGGAACCCTGGCGACCCCTCCCTGGCTGCTGGGGCCTCAGCAAGAGGTACCCCTCGGCACCCCTTCTCCTGGGGTCTCAGCTAGAGGGACACCCGGAGCCAACTAACCTTTCTGCTGGGGCCTAGGTGAGAAGGTACCACTTGGGACCCCCTCTGCTGCGGCCTCAGCGAGAGTGCCCCCCGAGCCCCCTTCCCTCTCTGTGGATGCCTCAGCGGGAGGGTCCCCGTCGGGACCCCCTCTACTAGAGCCTCAGCAAGAGTGTGTCTCTCGGACCCCTCCTCTCTCTCTACTGTGGCCTCAGCAAGAGGGTCCCCCTTGGAAGCCCTCTGCAGGGGCCTCATCGAGAGAGATCCTCATAGCCTGACCCTCTCTCTCTTTGGGGCCTCAGCGAGAGGGTCCACCTCAGGAACCCCGTCTTCTGGGGCCTCAGTGTGGTGTCCAAGGGTGTCAAGCCTCAGCCTGCCAGGCAGATGGCCTGTATAGGTGCTGCTTCAGGTCCTGGTTGTTTCTCCTGCAATCAGGCTCCCTGCTGATTATCCCGGGAAAGCAGTGGAGGATGGTGCAGGGGTTGTGCCCCTGTGCCCCATGAACCTTTATGACATGTGAATGAAGCTCCTGGTTTCTGGGCTTGTCCTGGCCCTGCCACAGCTGGCTCTGGTGGAAGTGAGCCAGCAGATGCAAGAAAGTTTGCTCTGTCTCACTCTCTGTTCTTCTGTGCTTCAAAGCAAACAGGACAGAGGGATACAGGCAGGCAGGAAGGAAGAGAAAGAAAGCTGCTGGCTTCCTGGGAGGGAGTGTGCTGTGTGCTGTGTACTGTGCTGTGGCTCTAGACTGCTTTTGTCTGCCAACGCGGACCCCAAGGACATGTGTAGTGTTTCAGTCCTGGGACTCCTGTGCAACCTCCCTGAAGAATGTCCTTGAGAGTGAATGTCTCTCAAGCCAGGTTTGTTTCCCTTGTTTGTGCAGTAGAGCCTGGAGGAGCGTCATGCAATGAGTCCTGCTGACCACGAGAGGGTGCGCAAAGCTGCCCTTTCTACCCCTGGTTGTCCTCAGGCCTTTTGAGCACAAGAAGGCCCAGCCAGAGCCATCCTAGTGTTAGGTGGAGGTCCATTACAGTGTTCCTGGATATGTGTCGCTGGAAGATTGGGGTCCAAGGCAGAACAGCCCTCATACCAAGGTCCAGGAGGGTTTGGAGGACGCTTGTAGCTTTGCATCAGCCTGCGCCTCTGTGCTAGGAAGTGGCTGTGTGCCTTCACCAGCAAGGTACAACCTAGGGCACGGGGAGAAACCTGGGAGCTGGAGTCCCACATCAGTGTGTCCATGCACCCTGTGGGAGCTGGAGTCCCACATCAGCGTGCACACAGGCCCTCTGAGAGCTGGAGTCCCACATCAGCATGCCAACAGACCCTCTGGGACCTGGAGTTACACACAGGCTGACAAGCCCTGATTTTTCACAGATGTGGTCCCCAGAAACATTTACACCACCTCCTTTCCTAGCTGAGCAACCCTAGGTAGGCCCTTGGCTTTCTTTACCAAGTGGAGCAGCTCCCTGATGGGCTGCGGAGAGGCCTTCATGTGTTTTTGCATGTGTGGAGTGGCAGTTATGGTGATACAACACGCAGCATTCCTCTGCCTAGCTTGGTGGGTGTGTGCTGTGTGCTGTGTCCTGTGGTTCTAGACTGCTTTTGTCTGCCAATGCAGACCCCAAGGGCATACGTAGGTCTTCCGTCCTGGCACTCCTGATTTTTCCAGAAGGGATAAGTAAGTGTGAAAGAGGCCTTTATAGTGATTGAATTGAGAAAACAAGTGTAAAGCAATATTATTCTAGGCACATCGGGATATATATATATATATATATATATATATTTATATTTATATTTATATGTATATATATAGCGCCATATTACCAATTTTTCATCTGGTTGCTACACATTCCTGATCTCTATATGTACTTGTTCTTTTACTTCTACTAGAATTTCTTTTCCTCTTTGTATAAATATCTACCTGTAACATTTTTCCAAATCCAGTTTATAAAGTGCCGTGTCTGTGCAGCTGTACTCATACATAATCTCTTTCTCCCACTTCACACGCACACACACGCGCGCGCACACACACACACACACCTATAGTGTACAGCACTAGTTTCTTTGAGACATAATCCTTAGCAAACACCATATTCCTCATGGATCTATATAGCACCATGCCATTTGCAGTATATATTTGATGAATCAATGAAGACTAGATTGTGGAGACTAGTATTTGAAGTATTCAATTTCTGAATCTTCCATTTTAATATGATTAAGTAGTAAGCAAAACTAGGTTTCTGAGGACTGAGGACACATCCTTGAGTGCCAGTATATAAGTGTAGCAGAATGGATTAAAGTGCAGGTATAAACTTTGGGATCCAGCCTTCCTGAGACTGCATTATGATTCTGTCACTAATAGGCTGTATTACCTTGGGCTAGTTACTTTCTTCTCCTTACCTTCTTGCATCTGTAAAATGTGGGTGATCATAGTAGTTACTTGATGGAATGATGGCTGAATAATCAAGTATTCCAAGAACGCAGTGACTGCTCTATGAAAGTTCACTGCTGGGAGAATCAAGATGGCAGAATAGGGTAAGCACACGTTTAAACAGATGGAGAAACATTTAATCAGGATGAAGCAGAGAGGACACATTCCAGGAAATAGAGAAAAGAACAACAGCAGAGGGATACCTGGAGACTGACAGACACAGGAAAGCAGCAGACACAACGGTGTGGTGTTGCAGTGATGGATACTCCAGCGGCATTCAGCTGACGGTAATCGGAACTCCACCAGCAAATAGATGGGAAGGGACTTGCACTGGGAACTTGGGAGGTGAACCCAAAGAACTGGCCGTCCTGCTGGTCCATTTGATTTGACCAGGAGCAGAGACAGAGCAGCAGATCCCAGATGGGCAGTGCGAGAACAGGGTGGATTCACAGCCCAGTCAGCCCCATAGAGCCGAATTGGGCGCCATTTTGCGTAAGGAGACAAAAGCAAGGGAAAGGACTGAGCATAAGTTGAGCTGGGAGTGAACTCGTTTCTTCTTTTTTTTTTTTTGCATTTTTTTATTTATTTTTGAAAATTATATTGTTGACAATCTTTACATAGTTAATTACGGTAACAAGGTTCAGGAGCTATAGGGAGGTGGGTAAGACTATTATGTCCATATTGTTTCCTTCTTGTATCTGAGGTAAAGGGGGTTATTGAGGGAGAAGCCCCTCCCAGTTTCCCACCCACCCCAAGTCCCGGATGTGGGGCATGCTCTGAGATCCTTGCTCAAGTGGTTTTAATAGTTCATCAGTTATGAATCACTGCCATTTTCACCACTCCAAGCACGAGGGGGTTGTTGAAGAATCCACTGATTGACATAATCATAGAGTCTTCATTTGCCCAGTATTTCGCTGGCAACATAGAGCTGAGGTGGTTGATTGACTTGTTCTTTCTTCTGTCTTTTCTTGGCCAGGGCTCTGAGTCCAGCATTTCGATTGGGGAGAACCCCAAAGAAATTGTGAGGTATTTATAGACCAGATTCTCATATGTTCTAGCAAGCACAGGGCCCGGCACAGTCCATCTCCTGGATCAGCTGGTGGTTGCAATTGCTGGGTTGGTTCTGTTTTCAGGCCCAACATAAACTGGGACCAATGGCTGTTGCAGTCCAGCCTGGTTCTGCCCAGCACATACTAGGCCCTCACATATACCAGTGGGAGCTGCAGCCTAGTCAGAGCGACCCACAATAACACCCAGCCACGCGGCTAGGGGAGGGGAGGGGGCGGGGCGCGGCGCAGCTTCAGACCCCAGCCTTGCCAGGAGGGGATTCCTCTCCCCGCGCAGGTGGAGACCACTGCCACAAAGGGAGGGGAAGGGGGCGCTGCGTGGCTAGAGAGCACGGGAGACAGGGCCACGGTCCTCACTCTGGACCCCGCGAGACAAGGCCTGGTCCTCTCTCCAGACCCCAGGAAGCAGGGCCCCGGTCTTCCCCCTGACACCTTGGACAGGCCCTGGTCCTCTCCAGAACTCTGAGACAGGGCCCTGGTCCTCTCTCCGGAACTGGAGACAGGGCCACGTTGTCTCCTGGACCCAGGAGACTGGACCCCGGTCTTTTCCCCGGAACACGGTAGACAGGGTCCTGTCCTGTATTGGAGCCCAGGCGCCTCGGGTGCGGGGGGGTTTCCAGCAGTGGCAGCTACCCTCGCTGCGGCTCCCATGGGACTCCAGCAGCAGTGGCGAGGGGAGGGGGCGCTGCACTCCTGGAGAGCCCAGCTGTGCTGCCAGGGGAATGGAAGGGGCACTGGGCAGCTGGAGAGCCCAGGTGCAAGGGAAGCGGAGGGGGCGCAGCAGGGCAGGAGACCCTCCCCCGCGCCGAGAGGGGATCTCCAGGAGCAGCTGGGACCCTCGCCTCGGGTGCTGGGGTTCTCCAGCAGCAGCGATGACCCTCACCGCGGCTCCTGAGGGTCTCCAGCAGCAGCGGCGACGAGGGGAGGTGTGGGGGGCTGCGCGGCTAGAAAGCCCAAGCTGAAGGGAAAGGGAGGGGGCGCTGCATGCCTGCAGCCCCTATCCATGCCACGAGGGGACAAAGCCAATTGTTTTTTGCAGCCCTAGGCAGAGAGAGCCGACCCCTTGCTGTGCGTCACTGCTAGAGGAGGCAATTTGGAACCAGCACAGCTCCAAACTCAGACACTGCTTTCCCTGGGATGCGCCGGGGTGGGGGGCCGCCAGCTAGGAGCTGGCGGGTGTGGGGGAAGCAAATGTGTCTCAGGCGCGCATCAGCCTGAGACCATGAAGGATTATCCGCGGGATTATCCGCGCGGTCCACGCGGTCCAGCCAAGGGCACAGGCAAGCCTGCTTAGTTGGCTAGCTTTCAGAGCAGCTCTCCAGAGGCAGCGAAGTTGTGCTCACCAACGGGAAAAAAAAATCCGGAAGGCGGGGGAACAAAGCTTGGTTCATTCTCAACATCGCACGTCCCGGGGACTCTATTGCCCCTTGGCTTTACTCAGAGTTTCTGCTTAAGGTCTCTCTCAGCTAGTCCAGGCGGCAGGGAAGGCACCAGTCTCCTCCTTGGGGCGGGGGGTGGGAGGTTTCGCCCCACCCGCCTTGTCTTTCTTGTCTTTGCTGCTGGACTGTGCCGGGTTCTGCCGCCTCAGCCTTCCCGCGGCTTTTGTGTTGTCTTCCAAAGTTAGATTAACATTCCTGCCTTGAAATTTTTAAAAATATCGTTATTTTGGTAAATGTGCTACTTTACATCCATAAGTGGCTTGAAAATAACTCCAGAAAGTCACTTATAATTACCACTGAAAAAGCATGAAAATTAGCTTCTGATCTTGTGCAAACCTGGTTAGGTTTATTGGCTCACCCCTTTCAGAGTGTGACTACAGGATACTCACCCTTCAAAAATCAAACTTTCAAAAAAGATTTATTTATTTTTATTGGAAAGTCAGAGATACAGAGAGGAAGAGAGAGGAAGATGTTCTGTCCTATGATTCACTCCGCAAGTGACCACAACTGCTTTCCCAGTTCACAAATAGGGAGCTGGATGGGAGCGGGGCTGCTGTGATTAGAACCATATGGAATCCTGGCACGTTTAAGGCGAGGACTTGAGCCGCTAGGCCACCGCGTTGGGCCCCCAAAATGAAACCTTTTAACGTAAAGAAAACTCGATTTCTAAATGCGTCCTAAGAATCTACTAAAGATACAAATTCTCCTGTGTATTGTTTGAGAACAGTAAGAGCATCTAATTCTGTGTTGCTATAAAATGTCTGGTAAAAAAAAAGGAAGCTGATCAAAGTAAAAATGTAATTAATAATAGTTATTATATTTTACTGTCCCCTGAAGATTTGCATGTATTGCTACTGTAGAGTTCCAAACAATACATAAAATACATTTTCCCCAAATCATGCCCCCAACCTTATCTGAAAATAATTGATGATAGAGCTGGTGACGTGGCCTCAAGGACTAAGCCACCATCGGCATCATCAACATCCCGTGCAGGTGCTGCTTTGGGTCCAAGCTGCTCTACTTTCAATCCCTCTTCCCACACTAGTACCTGGGAAAGACAGCCCAAGGATCACACTGAAAGTGTGAGGGGAAGCCTGTGTTGACTAAAGGAGACTCCAGTTGCGTCCTCTATAGCTTTTGATGTGGACGCATGTACATGCCACTGCATGAAATAGCACAGCATCTAGTAACAGTGTCTGTTGATTTTTACTCAAGGGGTACTTCCAGTGGAAGCGTCATTTTTAAAAAGAAAAATCATAAAGGAAAAAGAAGGAAGGAAGGAAGGAAGGAAAGAGAGAGAGAGAAAGAAAACAAACTTTGAGGGTGGGCATGATGGCCCAATTGGCTAATCCTCCAATTGTAAGCACCAGGACACTACTGATTCCTGTCCTGACTGTTCCAACTCTCTTCCAGCTCCCTGCTTGTGGCCTGGGAAAGCCTAGAGGATGGCCGCAGTCCTTGGGACCCTGAACCTACATGGGAGATCTGGAAGAAGCTCCTGGCTTCGAATCAGCTCAGCTCTGCCCTTCGGGGTCATTTTTGGAGTGAACAAACAAATGGAAGATCCTTCTGTCTCTCCTTCTCTCTGTAAATCTGCCTTTCCTATAAAAGTACATTTTTTAAAACTCAAACTGCAGTTTTATTTTTTTGCTACTGTATTCACGTGTCTTTTTTTTCAAACACCCCTTTTCTGCCACTCACGCAGAAGGGCATTTAAGCAAAGCAAAATGAAAATATCTCTATGGTCTCGGGAGCGTTGTTGTAATTTTAGGGGCAGGCCTGGTTCTTGGCAGGGAAAGAGTGTAGCTTGGATCCATTCCAATCAGGGCACAAAAATCAGCTCTAAGGGCTTTGACGCGTAGAGAAAACGCTTCACCAGCTCTGGCTTCGTAATTCCGCATAGGAGGGAAAGATTTCACCGAGTTCCTGTTCCAGGAATCACCATTTTCTGTGGGTGCGCCTGTGAGCGTGCGCCCAGGGTTCCCGACCTGAGTTAGGCGCGCATGTGTCTTGATTTCAATCGGAGTTTTTGTAGGTTTCAGCGGCCTGTCCATCAACTAGTATTTCTGGAGAAGCTCTAAATCCAGACACCTGCGACTCAGCGTCCTCCACCCGCCCGACTCCTGGGAGGTGGAATGGAGAATAGCGCAGGTGTGTGCGCTCAGGTGAGCTGCGCGCCCGGGGCCAGGAGCCGGGGACCAGGGACCAGGGACCAGGGACCAAGGAAGGCCAGCGTCGGGCTGGAGGGGCACAATGCCGCGGGTGAGTGACCCCAGTGGAACCCGAGTCCACTGAGCCCTGGTCTCTCGGCCACTAGCCTGGCGGGCTGAGTTTTAAGCTGCCGGGGAGGCTCTGAGCTCAGGGGATGGGGCAGCGGGTCCGGTCTGCGGCTTCAAGCTCCTTAGGTTTAATCTGAGTGTTTGGGTGGCGGCGGAATGGTGATCTAGTTCCTTGCTACTACAGCGCTCCGGAAGGGGGGGATTCAAGTTAGAAAGCGACCGGGCAGATTTTTTCAAGTCGCTCTCTCCGGGTCCAGACCCATGGTCCCAAACGCTGGGACTCCAGAAAACTTTTGCGACTAAGTGAAGACCTCCTAAGGCACCCGCGGTGCGGTTCTGCCCGAGTTGCAACATTCGTTTAATTGGCGTTAATTAGAATACTCCGTTGGTGAAAAAGTCAGTCTGGATTTGGGTCTTTGACTTCATATCCCTTGTTTTCGCGTTCATAAATAGTGGTGATAGAATATGACAAAAGTACACCGTTGGGGAATTTTTTGGTCAAGTTCAAGAAGTAGCACCGTTACCTCTGTCTAGACTTCAAAGTGGACTTTAAAATACTGTGTGTCTCACACTTTCCAATTCCATTGTGAGGGTGAAGTGAGCAGGGAACATGGAGTTTTTTAATGTGGTGGTAAGGTGTTGCAAAACCAGGGCTTGTTTCCTGAAAAAAAAAAAAATAGAGAGCTCAGACAATTACCAAAATTTCTGGACATTTCTCTTGTGGTTTGATTCTTGAAATTTTCAGTATGGGAGCCCTTCGGTGTTGTTTACATTTGTACAGAAAACAGACTCCTGAGTAGAGACCCTTTGTTTAGTTTGTACTTTGCAACCTGACATTTGACAATGGTTGGTTCTAAACAGTTGTGCTTTATCGGCACGATGGAGTTTGGCTTTTTTTTTTTGTAAACTTGTTCAGTTAGGATGCACTTTGCTGGTAATCTTCGTGCTGTATTTGTAAAGTTTTGTTTTGAAATGCTGTTTTACTCTGACCTGAAAGAAATGGAACGTACAGTTAAAATTTTGTGTTGAGGGAAACAATAGAAGGCTTAAAAAAAACTTTGAAGTGGGATTGTTTGAATGTTTAAGTCTTTTTTTTTTCACAAGCTGCTTTCTTGGTAAAGACTGTTTCTTGTTGTTTGTGTGGGTGAGTTCCAGCCCCTTCCCTGTTCCCCAGGGGCCATCAGCACAATGGTCCCTTCAGTTCTCAAGCCAGAAGCAGAGAAATCTATCCTTTCCTGAATCTCCCCCATCCAGTGTATCCACGCTTCTGGTCAGTTTTCACCGTCAGCCACCCTGAGCGCCCTAGGCTGCAGGATCCTGTGCCTTAGTGCTGTGCTGGATGTAAGCAGCCAGAAATGAACCAAGCTCAAGCAGTGCTTGCCCACATGATTGTGGCAGAGTCAGGGAGGCAGGTTCCCAGCCAAGAGGAATTAGGTGTCAGAATGGGAAAGCTTTGGAGATGCAAGGAGGCACTGGCTTCCTTTACAACGGGTAGCCCTGGAAGATCTACCTGACAAGCTGAGATGGGGAGGAACCAGTCACAGGGAAAGGGGCAGGGAGACTGCAGCCTGGCCTTGGAACAGTTGTGCTGGGAAGGGCTTGGCTTATCCGAGGACTCGGCAGCAAGGGAGGGTTGACCTAGAAGTCAGCCAGAGATCAGACCACGCAGAGACCTGCAGATGACAGCCAAAGGTTTAGGTTGATTCTGAGAGGAGGGACAGCCATGGTAGAGTTTTCAGCAGGCAGGACTGGGGCTGCCAGGTAGAGGATAGGAGTTGCAGGATAGGAGGTAGAGGATGAGAGTAGGAGGCCCCGCTGGGTGCTCTCCGGAGGTTTGACCTCAGCTCCAGGCATCCTTTAGAGGTGATAGTTAAGAATGTTACACAAGTGTATGTACTTAAAACAGGTCTTGGATAATGTTTAGTTGGAAACAAATCAATCTCAAAATGGCCAATTTGTGAATTCATCAGCTTCCATTGTTTGTAATGGAATTTTAATTTTTTTCTACTAGGATCATTTGTGTGACTTTATGAGCATTTTAGGGTTATAAGATTGCCAGCATTGCTAAGAATTTTCACCTGTAGGATCACATGTTTCCAGTCAAGTGGGTCTCCAACTTTAGGGTGTGTCAGCATCACGGGACAGGCTCTCTGCTGCCTTTGAGTATTAACAAGCCGAGAAACTTCGATCACTTGTTACGTGATTGCCTCCTATTCAACACTGTTCCATGCTGACCTCTATTTCACATTGAATTATCACAGATAATATGAACTAGAGATATTATAGAATGTTCTGGGGTGAGGAGTAATTTGCACACTGTTGCCTTTCCAGCTTCAGTCACTCATTACCGATGCATTTGATGGTAATAGATTTCAGAAAATCAAAGAATACTTTGAACAGAAAGAGAGCCATTCCCCTCAAAAATACAGTCGTCTGCTCTTACAAAAGCTTGATAGCTCCATCAATAAGGCAAGTATGTTTTGCTTTCTGGTGTGCCCAAAGTACCTGCGTTGAACTGCCGACGTGAGTGGTGACGCAGTGTGGTCTCCTGCCTAGGAGCTGGATGAGCATGCCTTTGGGCATATCTCCCTGCTGCTCACCTGTGTTCGGCAGTTCTTCATGGATGGTCCTGAAGAAGATGAGCCTTTACTAATTCAGCAGGGACTGATCCCAAAGATAAGTGTCACCTTGTCACTGCTTGAAGCTCTGGGTAACCTGAAGGATTAGGGTGGGTTTAGTTGTGTTACATTATTCTGTCCCATGGAGACCAAATCAGAGAAGAAATCAGTATCCCCACTTTGCCACATCTGTATCCCCACTTTGCCACATCTGTATCCCCTCTTTGCCACATCTGTATCCCCTCTTTGCCACATCTGTATTCAACAAATATATGGTGGGGAGGGAGATGGAATGGTGACAAAAAATAGTTTTTGACGGGGAGAGCTGGAGTGGTGACCAAGGTATTTTATTTTTAAAAAAGATTTTTTTTATTGCGAAGATTTACAGAGAGAAGGAAAGACAGAAAGATCTTCCATCCGATGGTTCACTCCCCAAATGACCATAATGACCGGAGCTAAGCTGATCCGAAGCCAGGAGCCAGGAACTTCTTCTGGGTCTCCCATGCAGGTGCAAGGTCCCAAGGCTTTGGGCTGTTCTGTACTGCTTTCCCAGGCCACAAGCAGGGAGCTAATGGGAAGTGGAGCAGTCAGGATACCACCCGGCACCCTTATGGGATCCTGGTGGTTGCAAGGCCAGGATGTAACCACTGAGCTATCACACTGTGCTGAACCGAGGTATTTTAAAGCATAGCTTCATGGGATAGTGGACAGTGCTTGCCACCTTCTGTAATGCCAAGCACGGGCACCAATTTGCTCGACTTCCAATCCAGCTACCTGCTAATGTGTTTGGGAAAAGCAGCAGCAGATGGCCCAAGTGTTTGGGCCACTGCACCCCATTGTGGGAAACCAGGATCCAGTTCTAGCTTTGCCAGCGCAGCAGCTTTCTGGGGGTGGGAGGGGGGGGAGAGAAGCAAGGAGAAGGAGCTATTTTCTCAGAGAGAGAGAGAGAGAGCTGTCCATGTGTGTGTGTGTGTGTCCCTGCTTCTGTTACTCTTTCAAATTTTGTTTTTTTGTTTTTTATTAAGAACTGACCTCCCTCAGTTGAGGTCACTTCTTGAGGGGAGGTCCTGGGGTAAGTTGGATCACATTAACATAAAAGAGCATGGAATTTTAATCATGAATTTAAGGATGGAGAAAATATAGTTTCAGAAGACAGATGATTCAATTCTTTTGATTTTTGGACATCATCGCACCAAAAATGTTTCTCTGAGCTTTGAATTAAACATACCATTTTGTTTCCTTTAACGCACTAAAGGACTCAGTAATATTTTTTATAGACAGTGGATGATTTGGAACATAATTATGTTTCTTGCTATTGGGATACCACTTGCATTTCTAAATTTTAATATTTATTGCAAAGGTGAGGAGGTTGCAGACCATTGTGGACTTTTGATTAGGATGGAGAGGGTTGGGTTTGGGGGGCAGTGGGATGGCTGAGAAAAATGTTCCTGCCTTCCCTCCTCTGTCCACAGGGGAAGAGGGTTGGAAGAGTAGAGAGAGAAGGTGTGCCACTCCTTGCCAGGCTACAGTGGTGCCAAGGGATGGAGATGGTTGTTGGCTGTCTCCTGAGGGACCCTGACGGGGGTGCAGGGGAGAGAGAATGTCCTGAGGGAGTTATTTCTCTTGGCTTCTTGCACAAGAGGTGAGAAATTCTAAGGTCTCTTGGCTGCCCGCATCTACCTCAGTGTGCCCACAGACTTAGGCATTCATGCATTTGGAAGGCAAAGTGCCAGAGGGGACACAAAGAAAGATGTTTCATCTGTTGATTGATACCACTACAGCCAGCGCTGGACCAGGGCAAAAGCAGGAGCTGGGAATCCCTGCTGGGTCTCCCAAGCAGGTGGCACTTGGTCCATCCTCTGCTGCTTTCCCAGGTGTAGTGACAGGGAGACAGGGGAAGCAGAACAGTTGGGATGCCAGCACCGCAGGTAGTGGCTTAACCCAGTGTGCCACAGCTCTAGGCTCCCAGGTGATTGAATCTAAAGTGAAGGTTTTTCTGATGTAAATGCAGGAAATGTCTCAGACCTTGCCTATGTTACAGTCAGCAGTCACGTGGAGAGAGTTAACCATTGCCTGGGCTCTGTCACCAGCAATTTTGATTTCCTGGGTCTGGGATCAGGGAATTTTCAGATAGTGCCAGCTTTTACCAGTTCCCATTGAGGCTTGTTTGTGATGTTCAGCAGGGTGCTTGATTCTGAAATGCAGTGTTCAAGGCTCTGTAAGGAGCTGTTTATCCAAACTCCTGCTCAGCAAGAGCCGTTTACTCTTCTGACCTGTCTCAGCAAAAAATGGTCTTCAGATGGCCTTTGCTTTATTGAGTAAATATATTCTAGGAAGGTGACAGAAGTTTTGTTTGTTTTTTCTGACTTACTGATATTTTTGTTGGAAATGGAGATTTGCAGAGAGAAGGACAGCTGGAGACCCAGAAGCAGCTCCTGGTTTCCAAATGGCTCAGTTTCTGCTGTTGGGGCCATTTGGGGAATGAACCCACAGTTGGAAGATTTTTCTTTCTGTCTCTCCTTCTCTCCATGTCTGCCTTTTTCGTAAAAATAAGTCTTTTTTTTAAAGTTTGTTATAAATTATTCCCATCCTAGCAACTTAATATGAAATCGAATATATATTTCTATGAAAAGTCAAACCTTGTTTTAGCCAGCTGTGTTTGACATAAGAAAGGTAGCCAGGCCTGGGCCCATTGAGTGCCATCAGGGTGGCACTGGGTGGAGCCGTTCCCAGTTCTGCATCTCCGTTGACAGGTTGCTTTCTGCACGTTTCCCCCTGTGTTGGGAAGATCCGTTGAGCTCAGTCCTGTCTTGCCAGTCCCTTCTGGAGCTTTCTGGCATCCATCCTGGCTAAGTCTTCAATTCCTGCTGAGAACCCGAGAGCTTAGGAGGCTCCTGGAGGTTTCTGGCTCCATGATGAGTCTTCCGCATGGCAGATGTGAGAGCCAGGCCTACCTGGACATGTGCAGGGAAGAGGAGCTTTAGTCCCATTCTGGTCGCCTGAGAAAATCTCCTAGAGAATTTTCATTGACTAGGCTGCAATTACTCAGTCCTGTGTGGTTCCATCTGCCTTTTCTGTCTCGGCTACATAGTTTCCTGGTTTGAGAGGATGACAGGATTTCTGACCATGGAAGACCTGGTCTCAGATGTATCTCTGATCAGTGCGACAGAAGACTTCCTGGACACTGCTATGGTAAGGCTCTGGGGAACTTCACTGTGCATGCCCCCTTGAAAGTGGACAGGAATAGCAAAGCTTCATCCAGGTCTCTTCCACGGGTACAGGAGCCCAAGCACCTGGGCCATCCTTTGCTGCTTTCCCAGGCGCATTCACAGGGAGCTGAATCAGAAGTGGAGCAGCCAGGACTCAGAACAGCTGCCATCCAGGAGGCCACTCTGTAGGTGGTGGGGGAGCATGCTACATCACAGTGCTGGCCCCTCGAGATTATTTTCAAAGCCTGAATTTCTGTAAGATGTGCGTTTCATTAAAAGACTTTATTATCAGAGTATCATTTAAAGAATAACTGTACATCAACACACATGTCCGTGTTAAAAGAAAAATGGCTTATTTACATATGTACAAATAGCCACTTGCTCATTGTATTCAGGAGGCTGAGGTTCACGTAAGCTTTCTCGAAAGTTCTTTAAGGGCACCCTCTGCCTATGAGGGCACCCTCTACTAACATGAACGTTACAGTTTAGAATGCTGCTTTAGAATAATAGCTGAAACCTTTCTTTTTATTAGGTTATTTCCAGATGCAGTAGAAAAGGTAAGTCTATTATTAGCTACCAATTGGCTACCTATTTTAATTAATATTACAATACAGAGACTATTGAAAGTGGGGTTAAATATATTTGAATTTATTGAGAAAGCATATGATAGTGTTGAAATACATTTTGTTGTGAAAACCTGTTTATTTGCCTGGTTGTGTTTGTAGTTGCTGCTGTCGCTAAATGGCTGCTAAGCTTTGTTCAAGTCGTGAAAAACCAGGTTGGTCATTGCACACCAGCAGCATGGTCAGTGCTGTGGTTCCCACTGAGGCAGCACCGGGGGCTGGTAGGTCCTGAGAGGATGGATTGGGAAGTTTGGCCGTCTCAGCTCTCCTGTTTCTGGGTAATCTCTTTGGCATGTGGCCACTGAAGTGCCATCTGCCACAAAGCCCTCCTCATGCCACCACAGTTACTCAAACCTAGAGGCAGACCAAGAGGAAAACCAGGCCAGTGTAGCTGTTGCTGACTTGACCTGAATTTGCTTTGGCTGCTTTCCTCCTTTAAGAGTATAAAGGTAAGGATTCTAGAAAAGGAAACTGGGGACTAGGTGGTTGATTTTTTTTTTTTCCAACGTGGCTCACAGAAAAGACGATTTTGATACTTTCAGTTATTATGAACTCCAAGGTATATTTAAAACATTGGACCATTTCAGAAACTGGGGACCTCTTGCAACAGATACATTCTTTTTGTGTGATACACCTTTTTGATTTTCATGTTCAAGAGTGGTTATTGACGATGTCTGGTCACGGGGGATTTCAGACTTGTTACCAGCTGTGCTGTGTTTGTCAGAGGTCTTCACCATCTGTCAGTGGACTCCACATATCTTCAAGTTAATTTTTTTTGTGAACTTCCTAAATGATAATTGTGGTCTTTAAAAATTGGCAGAAAAAGTATTTTCCATTGTGTATTTGGACATTTGTAGCCCCAATATTCATGTAAAGAGACTTGGAGTGAGTGGACAGTTGGAGAATGAACCAACTGATGGGAGCACTTTCACACTGCTGCTGCTATCTGCTTCTCTGTCAGACTAAACTCTTGCACAATCTTAATTTTTATTGTAATACACAAATGTAAGAAGCATATGGAAATAACAGGAAATTGTGGGGCCAGTGTAGTGGCTCAACACACTAACCCTTCACCTGCAAGCACCAAATTCCCATGCGGGCACTGTCCCAGCTGTTCCATTTCCTATTTAGCTCTTTATTTATGCCCTGGAAAAGCAACAGATGATGGCCCAAAGCCTTAGTATCCTGCACCTACATGAGAGACCTGGAAGAAGCTCTTGGCTCCGTATTGGATTAGCTCAGGCTCTTGTGGCCTTTTGGAAGGTAAACCAGTAGATGGAGAGACAGAGTGAAACATCTTCCTTCTCTCTGTAAGTCTGCCTTTCCAATGGAAAAATATATACATATATATTTAAAAGCCAGAAGCTAGGAGTTTCTTCTGGATCGTCCATGTGGATGCAGAGTCCCAAGGCTTTGGGCCATTCTCTGCTGCTTTCCCTGGCCATAAGCAGAGAGCTGAATGGGAAGTGGAGTAGCCAGCACATGAACCAATGCGTATATGGGATGCTGGCAATTGGAGGTAGAGGATTAGGCAGTTGAGCCATAGCACTGGCCTCAAAATAAGTATTTTGGAAAAACAAAAGGAAACTAGGGAGAATCAAGATGGCAGAATAGGGTAAGGACATGTTTAAACAGAGAAATGTTAGCCGATGTTAAGGAGAGAGGACACATTCCAGGAAATAAGAGAAGGCAGAATGACAGCAGAGGAGCACCTGGAGAGTGACAGACACAGGAAAGCAGCATATACAACAGTGTGGTGTGGCAGTGACTGATACCCCAGCAGTACTCAGCCAGCGGTGACCTGAACTGCACCTGCAGTGAGAACTCAACTGGCAACAAGGTGGGAAGGGGCATGTCCCCAGAGCTCAGGAGGTGAACCCAAAGAACTGCCTGTCTACTGATCTGTTGGATTTCACCAGGAGCAGAAACAGAGTGGCAGGTTCCAGACAGGCAGTGTGGGAACAACATGGACTTCAGGGCCTAGTCTGCCTGCTAGAGCCAAAGCAGGCAGCATTTTGTATAGGAAGGCAAAGGCTGTGATAGGACAGCACTGTGCATGCACTGAGCTGGGATGAACTCATTCTGGCTCAGTGAACTGCAACAATGTGGCATCCTACAGGTTCCACCCAAGACAGGTCTGCTTAGAACTCAGTCCTGACTACCAGCAGATCAAGAACTCTAGTAGTGACACATCAGGCACAAATCTGAACAGTGTGGAAAAACTTTACAACTGCAGTGACAGCAGTGAGCTGTGCATGTGCAGAGCTGGGAGAGAACTCACTGAGCTCAGTGCATTGCACGGGTCCCACAGGAAAATAATACCAACTATGGCATATGGGTCAAAACAGGTCTTTGTGGCCCTCAGACCTAAGACCAACAGGTTCTGGCAAGATTAGCACCACCATCAACCTAGCTATGTAGGACACCTGGTGTCTCCCTAATCCTAGGACCTGCTCCAACCGGAAGTGGAAGAAAGGTTGTACAGACAACGGTGCAGCCTCAGCACAGTATCACAGAAGGTGGAGAGTGGTGAGCCAGGAGCTGGGGCTGTCTAGACCATGGTAGATGTCTAACATGAGAACCCAGAGTTGGAACTTGGTGGAAAAAGTGGCCCAAGTAACTGCAAACAAAGAGATGTGTGCCAACCACAATAAATAAAATCAAATTGCAGACCTGTGGGTGACAGAGTGTAGAAACCTGTCCCAAGGAAGCAGAAGTACAGTGACCAATAGCAAAATTGGAGCCACAGTCACAATGAATATTACTGAATACTCTCCTGTAAAGGAGCAAAACCCTTAGCCAACCTCAGAGTTCACTGAGGAAGATATCGAGAAAATGGGGAACACAAAATTCAAAACACTTGTTATGAAACTTCTTATCAACAACAAGAATCATGTAATACTTTAATAGTTTAAGGAATTTAAGGAATATGTCACTGGAAATGAATCAAATGAAAGCTGATATATCAGAAATGAAAAATGCAGTGGAGTGAATAAAAAGTACAGTGGAGAGTCTCCAAAATAGAATGAAGGAGGCATAAGAAAGAATCTCAGAATTGGAAGATATTTCTTGTCTCCAGAAGGAAACAAGCAAAAAGCTGGAAGCAGAGCTGGGTCAAGCTAAAAAAATATTTAAGAACTGAAAGACACTATTGAAAGGTCAAGTATAAGAGTTATGCGATTCCCAGAAGGTGCAGAAAGAGAAGTTGGGTTTAAAAATGTATTTAATGGGGCCTGGTGACACGGGCTAGTGGCTAAAGTCCTCGCCTTGAAAGTCCCGGGATTCCATTTGGGCGCCGGTTCTAATCCCAGCAGCTCCACTTCCCATCCAGCTCCCTGCTTGTGGCCTGGGAAAGCAGTTGAGGACGGCCCAAGGCTTTTTTACCCTGCACCTGCGTGGGAGACCTGGAGGAGGTTCCTGGTTCCTGGCATTGGATCGGCATGCACTGGCTGTTGCGGCGCACTTGGGGAGTGAAACATCGGATGGAAGATCTTCCTCTCTGTCTCTCCTCCTCTCTGTATATCTGACTTTGTAATAAAATAAATAAATCTTTAAAAAATGTATTTAATGAAATAATCAGGGAAAATTTCCCTAATCTAGAGTAAGAATTGGGAAACAACATCCTGGAGAGACACAGAACTCCCAACAGGCTTGACCAAAAGTGATCTTCACCATGACACATGATAATCAAGCTCTCTTCAATCAAACATAAGGAAAAGACCGTTAAATGTGCACATGAACAAATCAACTGACATATAAAGGAATGCCAATTAAATTCACAGGAGACCTCTCACAGGAAACTCTGCAGGCCAGAAGAGAATGGAGTGACATATTCCAGATTCTAAAAGCAAAAAATAGCCCAGGATTACCCAGCAAAACTTTCTGTTGTCTTTGCAAATGAAATACAGTTCTTCCACAGTAAAAAGAATATACCTCTTTCAAAACTGCCCTACAAAGGGTACTTAAAGACGGTCTCTTGACAGAGAAGAGAAATAGCACCCACCAAAATCAAAGGCAAATGTGAAGAACATCTCAGTAAAATAACAACAGTAGACTAAATGAACAACCCATTGCTAAAATGACAGAATCAAATTACCACCTATTCATATTAACCCTGAATGTGAATGGCTTAAACGCATCAATCGAATGTCATAGATTAGCAGACTGGATTATAGAAACAAAACCCATCTATTTGTTGCATACAGAAGACATATCACCAAGAAAGATTAACAGAAACTATATCTCATGGATTTTGATTTTTTTTTTAATTCCATCTCTTCAAAACACTTTTTCTTTCCCCTCATTAAATTCTTCAATGACTTATAGATCATACGATAGCATCATTTTGTTAAGGAATATTCTTGATTTTCTTTCTCTTCAACACATTGGTCATTCAGTAGCGTGTTATTTAACTTCATAGCATTGTAAATTTCTATTTCTTCCTGTTGATTTTGTATTGTGGCTTTTCATTTAAGCAGATGTATAGTAACTGTAATGGAGACTGTCTTATCCAGATGTGAGGATGTATTGCAGTATGCATCTCTACTTCCAAAGATGGACTCCCAATGAAACTGTTTACTGTTTCTTGACAATAGGATGTGGGACTCTCTGCCATTGTCCATGCCCGCAATGATGGACATATGACTGTTTATGAGGAACTGTGCTATAGTAATAATATAGTAGAACTTGTGGGAGGAGGGAATTTGGGGAGGGAGTAAGGGAAGTCCTAGGGCCTATGGAACTGTATCAGAAAATGATAACAATAATAGTAGTAATGATAAATGAAACTGTACAAGGAACTGCACATTCTTAGTTGGTGTAGAAATCAGAAATCAGTTTTGCTTTAGGTATGATGACAGGGAAGAGTCATACTGCTTGTTCCATTTTCCTTCATGGATATCTGCATGATTCATACATATGTGGCCTGGAACTTTTAAATTTATTTGAGTGGTAGAGTTACACACACCAGGGATGGGAGAGAGATCAATTGATTTTCCATGTCCCAAAATGACTGCAACAGCTATGTTTGGGCCAGGATAAAGTCGGGAGTCTGGGATTTCCTCCTGCTCCCCACACGGGTAGCAGGACCTCAAGCACTTGGGCCAGCATCTGCTGTCTTCCTAGGTACATTAGCAGGGAGCTGGATCAGAGGCGGATGAGCCGGGACTAGAACTGGCAAGCTGTTATGAATGCTGGTCTCACAAGGGACCACGTAACTCGCTGTACCAGTGCTCACCCAAGAGGTTTGTTGATTTGAAAGGCAGAGTGACACCTCTTCCATCTGCTGGTTCACTCCCCCATGGTCTCAACTGCCGGGGCTGTTAGCATGGAGCTGGGCTGGAAGCAGAGTGGCTGGGATTCCAACGGGCATTCCAATATGGACCTGAGGTGCCAGGGCTTAACTCCTGTGCCACAACACCTGCTGGTAGTGGCTTTAACACAGACTTGATCTTGTCTCATGGCCAGACCTCATCATTCCATGGCTTTTGTAGATTTGCCTTTCCATGTCATTTGGCAGTCATTTCCTTGGTCATTGTTGGCATCTTATTTTTCCCCTGCCGTTCTTTCCACTGCATCTGTGTTGCTGTTTTGTACTGAGCCTGCACCTGCAGAGTTTGCTGTGGCGTTTCCTGCTTCTGTGTAAGCTGCTGCCTCGTGTGCCGGCTCTGCTGCCATCCTCCTCCTCTTGCTTGTGCTGAATCTGCTGTGGCTTCTCTTCCTCCTGCTACAGCTGCTGTGCAGCGCTGTTTCTGTTACTGCTGCTGCCTCACCTGCTTTGGTCTCTGCTTTCCTGGTGCCTCTTCTGTGTTTTTTCCCCCTGCTGCTGTTGCCCCTACATTTGTCAGTTTCTCTTCCTCTCCTTCCTCCTCCTCCCCAGATAGGAGAGGCAGAGCTATCTGCCATCTGTTGATTCACTCCCAAAACTTCCAGGACAGCTGGGGCTTGGTCTCCCTGGAGGGCAACAGCAACTCAGTTACCCTGACTGCCTCCCACAGACTGCATGACAAGGAGTTGAGATCAAGTGCTGTAGGACACGGACACAGTAACCACTAGCTGCCCTAATTCTTTTTGGCACACATTTGATTCTTGTAAAATATGCTTTCAGGGAAAATGCAGATGTTGGATTCCTTCATCCTCAGTTTAGGATTCCTGGTGACTGAAAGGAGGATCAGCCATTCACTTCAGCAAGTGCTCCAGCAGCTTCCAAGAAACTTACGCATGGGTCTCTGTTTTCTTTCTTTTCTGTGAATGCCTTCCCCAATTCTGAGAAGGCCGTGAGGACTTTGAACTTCATTTTGCAAGCTGTACCTCGGGAAGAGAGAAAAAGCCTCCCCTTGTCAGAAAGCATATGTCATCTTAAGTGGCTTTAGCCTCAAGTACGTGGTGTTGTTAAGAGCAACTCTCTTGTGGTGGTGTTGGTTCAGCCTTTCTTCTCACGGATGAGTGCAATCATTCGTGGTTTTGGTGAAGGCTCAGTGCACCTGCCGTGTGTGCTAGATAACGCGGGAGGACCGAGGAAGATGCAGACTGACTGTGTTCTTATTTCTTTATGGGTTGTTTGGATTTTTTTAAATAGATTTTATTGTTATTGGAAAGCCGGATATACAGAGAGGAGCAGAGACAGAGAGGAAGATCTTCCACCCAATGTTTCACTCCCCAAGTGAGCCACAATGGCCAGTGCGCACCGATCCGATGCCGGGAACCAGGAACCTCTTCCGGGTCTCCCAAGCAGGTGCAGGGTCCAAAAGCCTTGGGCCGTCCTCCACTGCTTTCCCGGGCCACAAGCAGGGAGCTGGATGGGAAGTGGAGCTGCTGGGATTAGAACCGGCGCCCAAATGGGATCCCGGGACTTTCAAGGCGAGGACTTTAGCCGCTAGACCACGCCGCCAGGCCTGGGTTGTTTGGATTTTACAAGGCAAGGTGAAATGCTTTATTAGACCATCCGTGATTTTTTTTCCTTTTGTTTATGTGAGCTCAATCAGTGACTGGGAAGAATGTTGACAGTGCAAGTCCTGGGGCCAGACTGCTTGGCTTCCAATCCTACCTTTGCCACTTCCGTGGGTGGAGTGCAGCTTGAACATTGTCCTTCATGCTGCTTACCTATAGACTGGGGTTGGCAGTAACTTCCCAGTGAAGTTCTTGTGAAGGTCAAGTGAGACAGTCTTACAGTGGCCAGCGCAATGCTTTGCAGAGAGCATGGACTCTTAGGTTACCAGCTGTTCGCCACCCCAACAGGCCGTGGAGTTTGCATTGCTTTGAAGTGGTGGAATTTTGGGTGACTTCGCTATGCCTGCATAGTCATTGCAGCGTGAAATTTGGAAGGAAGGATGTCATGTGTGACTGCAGAAAGAGCAAATTTAGCACAATATTGTGAAATGTGATTTTAAATGGCTGACAGTGGCAGTCCAACATTTATTGGCTGGACAGCTGTTGCTGGTGAGTTTACCATAGTGTACAGGTGGTGACCAATGATCATCAATGCATTGATGTCATGTTTAACCATGTCACTCATCATTTCTGCACTGGACTTCTCCTAAAAAACAAAACAAACAAAAACACTTTTTTTTTTCATTTGACACAGTGAAATCACTATCTTCAATGTGTTTAGAGTTAATATTGATGTTCTGATATCTAATATGTTGAGATTGGAAGATCTCAGGTTTTCTGATGTTTTCTCAATTTTCAAATCACAATCCTATGGTCATGCTGCCTTCTTATCTGTGTGTTCAGGAAAGTCTGGAATGTTCTGGACTTTCAGGCACAAGTGAGACCTGCAAGTGTAAAATGAAGTGGTGCTGTTTTAGGGCTGTTTGTTGAGTAGCAACAGATCAATCCACGTATGAGAAACTAGGCTATCACAAGATGGTGCAATAAATCTCTTCTTTAAAATGGGAGTTACTGTAACATGGAAGAAAGATTAGTGTCACAGTTGTTAAACTTGACTTGAAATTCTTGATTATATACAGGTACTTTAAAAGCTTGTGGAAAATGGAACTTAAAAATAGAATGTGTTTTGTTGTGAAAATCTGGAAATTCCATGCATGAATTTTCTTAGAGATTAATTTGTTTATTTGAAAGTTACATAGAAAGAAACACACACACACACTCACACCTCTTCCATCCACTGATTTCTCTTCCCACATGGCCACAACAGCTAGGATTGGGCCAGGCTGAAGCCAAGAGCCAGAAGCTTCTTCCAGATCTCCCACATACATACAGGGGCCCAGGCACTTGCGGCATCTTCTGCTACTTTCCCCAGATGATCAGTAGGGAGGTGGAGGTTAAATGGAGCAACTGAGACATGAACGGGTGTCCAAAAGGATGCTATACTGCCAGCAATGGTCTTTACCCACAGTACCACAGCACCGTTTCCACAGATTTTTGTAACAGGCACTTTTTTGCAAACTTTAAAAAAAAAATACATTTTTTGAGAGATTAATCAGTGTTCCATCTGCTAATTTATTCCCAAAGTTTGCAATGACCAGGGCTGGAATTTTGGTTTGCTACAAGAGTGGCAGGGGCCCAAGTCATTGGGTCACTTTCTGCTGCTCTGCTAGGTGCTTTAGCAGGAAGCTCGATTGGAAGTGGGGCAGCTAGGACTCAACCTGGTGTCACAGGTAGCAGCTTAACCTGCTGTGTCATAATGCCAGCTGTGCTTCTGGTGAACTTTTTAGACAACTTTCCATATGCAAGAATCTCTTTTTGCAGCCAAGTAAACCTACCCTTTAGTTCTGTTTTCCACCAACTTTTAGGAGTAACCTCATCCAGTGAGAGACTGTGTTCGTTACAGTTTTGACATTACAGTCAGTGAGGGGAATTTGAAGTCATTTCAAACGTACAGATTGATTTTAAAAATATTGTCAGCATGATACATTTGATGTAACTTTGCCACTTGATGTACCTGTCAGTAAATGTGCTTGATTTAAATGTTTCAGGAAAGACTTTGCAAGGACCATCATAACTGTGGATGGTAAGAATGTAAATATTTACTATATTAAATATTGGGCCCTGGAGGGGATTTTCTAAGCATTTGGGACCCAGGGAGAAGGAAGGATGAATCATGGTCAAACTCTGAAAACAGGTATTGAGATTTGATTTTCAATTTATTTTGAGAGGTACAGACTGAACACTGTAAAGAATAATTAGGAATTGCATATTTATTCACCATGCAACTTTGTTAAATTTTAGTATGTTGGCACATCTACCGTAAATACTCTTTTTGAAAACAAATGGAGTCAAAATGAAGAAGAGTGCCCTGTGTCCTTGTTCCCAGGCCATTTCATTTCTCCTTGACTCACAGTTTCCATGTCTAAGCAACTTTTTCTAAATTTTCTATTTTCATAAGCGCTGAAAATTTTATTTTTTAAATTTAAATTTTAAAAATTAGTTAAAAACACAATTTTAAAAAATGCTTGAGAGACAGAGACAGAGAGCTCCCATCCACCTGTTTATTCCTCAAGTGCCCACCTCAGCCAGAGCTGGGAAACAGAAACCCAGTCTGGGTCTCCTGTGTGTGTGTGGCCGGGACCTCGTCCCTTGAACCGTCACTTCCTGCCTCCCAGGGTTGCGTTAGTTGAAAGTTGGAATCAGGAGCAGAGTTGGAATACAAACCAAAACACTGCAAATCAGATATGGGTATCCCAACAGTGACTTAACCAGGCCAGGTGCCTTGGCCCTTAATGTATATAAGTACCGTCCTATGGAAAGTATTTTGCTCTATGCAGTTTTAGAGTCCATTGTGAATATCATAAGTGACCTTAGAATTTTATTTTTTAAACAAATATTTTATGGCTATTTTGATGAACTTCCTTTGAATTAAAAAAATATTTATTTTTTTAATTTGAAAGGCAGATTTTGGGCCTGGTGCCATGGCCTAGTGGCTAAAGTCCTCGCCTTGAGCGCACTGGGATCCCATATGGTCATGGGTTCTAATCCCAGCAGCCCTGCTTCCCATCCAGCTCCCTGCTTGTGGCCTGGGAAAGCAGTCAAGGACGGCTTCTGCTAGAGACCCAGAAGAAGTTCCTAGCTCCTGGCTTCGGATCGGCACCGCACCGGCCGTTGCGGCTCACTTGGGGAGTGAATCATCGGATGGAAGATCTTCCTCTCTGTCTCTCCTCCTCTCTCTATATATCGGACTTTGCAATAAAAATAAATAAAAATTAAAAAACAGATTTTTATAGAGGGAAGGAGAGACAGATCTTCCATCCACGTGTTGCAACAGCTGGAGCTGAGCTGATCTTGAGTTAGGAGCCGGGAAGGACTTCCGGGTCTCCCACGTGGGTGCAGGGTCCCAAGGATTGGGCCATCCTCCACTGCTTTCCCAGGCCATAAACAGGAAGCTGGATCAGAAGTGGAACAGCCAGGAAATGAATCAGTGCCCATGTGGGATGCCAGTGGCAGCAGGCAGAGGATTAGCCAGTGTTGCCATTGTGCCAACCCTTTCCTTTAAAAATTTTAAATATATCTAACATAAAACCACAAATATTATTCATTTATATGTTGTTGACATCTCTTAGATTTCTCTCCCAGGATTTGTCAGTTGCAGCTTGCCTGGGGGTCCCACCCCAGGATACATTCTGCTGTTAGTTCGTGTGGCATGAAGCGACCAAGATGGGACTTGTCAGAGCAAGCACCGTCTCTGGGACTCCTTTGTTGTGTCGTTTGTCCAGAGTGACCCATGTCTGCTGTGTGTTCATGTCCAGATTACGACCAGCAGGTTGCAGCTTTCGAAACCTTGTGTAGGTTGACAACTAGAACAACGAGGGAGGAACTTGCCAAGCAGTGGTTTGAGGATAACGTCATTGCGGAAGCTTTCAAAGACATTAAGGATCGAGAATTTGAGATGGTGAGAGTTCTGCCCTAACAGCGAACAGTTGCGAAGTCTCCCCTGAGTTCTTGGCAATGAGTTGGGCTTAGGGAGGAATTTTTTCCTTCCATTTATATGATTTCACTGAAATTGTTAAACTCCCTGTTTTCCAAGGAAAGGGATCCATCAATACAAACAGGGATGGTACAGACTACAGACAAAGTGATTTTCATGGATCAAGCAAAAAATGTTTTGTTTTGAATGAGGAGAGCAATTGTAAATGGACATGTAGGGCCCAGTGCGGTAACCTAGTGGTTAAATCCTTGGCTTGAAAGTGCCGGGATCCCATATGGGCACTAGTTAGTTTCCCAGCTACTCCACTTCTCATCCAGCTTCCTGCTTATGGCCTGGGAAAGCAGTCAAGGATGATCCAAAGCCTTGGAACCCTACACCAATGTGGGAGACCTGAAGGAAACTCCTGGCTCTTGGTTTTTGATTGACTCAGCTCCGGCCATTGGGACCACTTGATGAGTGAATCAGTGGATGGAAAATCTTTCTCTCTGTTGCTTCTCTCGTGTATCTACCTTTCCAATAACAAATAAATAAATAAATAAAAATAGTAACAGTAAATGGACTTGTAGGGGGATGGGGAACTGGAGAAGTGGTGACAGGCTCCCATGGGTGGTGACAGGCTCCCATGGGTGGGGCTCGCTCTGGTGGCCAAGTCGTGTGGGGTGGTTGTGTTGAGCTGTCCACCCACCATCTGTATGTAGAGGAAGGGTTATTTTCAGGGTCTTCTCTATACTTCTGGCTCACCTTGATTTTGCCTTTGAGTGGCAAAGAAGTAGCTTATGGCTTTTGTGTATATCTGTCTTCAGTCTCACATGGCTAAAACATATCCTCTCCTCTTTAAAAAAAAACCAAAAAAACAAAACACCTAAAGCTGCTGCTTTTAGTATAAGGCAAAACCTTAGTAACAGCATCTAGGCTAAAAGTACCCTTCTGGGCAAAAGCTACACAGCCAGAGTTTTCTCCTTTTAAGATTTATTTATTTTTATTGGAAATGCACGTCAGATTTTACAGAGAAGTGGAGAAACAGAATGATCTTCTGTCTGATGGCTCAGGCCCCAAGTGGCCACAGTGGCTGGAGTTGAGCCAATCCAAAGTCAGAAGCCTGGAGCTTCTTCCAGGTCTCCAGTGTGAATGCAGGTCTCGAGGCTTCGGGTCATCCTCCACTGCTTTTCAGACCCCAGGCAGAGAGCTGGATGGGAGGAAAGTGGAGCATGTGGAACATGAACCAGCGCTCATATGGGATCCCTGTGCTGGGAAGGTCAAGTTTTAGCCATGGAGCCATCACTCTGGGCCTCAGGATTTTCTAACATCTAAATGTTTCTATTTTCTCAGGCTCTGAGCCCATTGCCAGGATTCCCTGTGGTCTAGATGGAGATGTTGACGTCATGTCAGGGCTATCTCAAGCTTGCCTTTGAGTTCCAGCTACCTGATTTAGAGAAATAGAAAGGTCCTACACTCCCGTGGGCTTCTGGCATGAATTTATTCTGTTTCACTGGCACATTTGCTGTGAAAGTGAAGAAAATACAGGATCCGTTAATTATCTAGCTTCTGAAATTGTCTCCCCTGAAGGCACCCAGCTCTTAGTTGGGCCACTCATCCTTGAAAGGCTCACCCTGCTGGGGTCTGGCAGGAAGTGGTGATTCTCTTGTTGCTTCTTCTGGCTCAGTGACATACAAATGTGCAAATAACTTCTGGAACTCCCAAGTATTCCTCAGTTGTCACCCTCACAGTCAGAGGAAGGGAATCTGCTTGTGGCCTGAGCCTCTTTCTCATGGCAAAGAATAGTTAACATGATCCCGAACCCTTATGATGTTACTGGATGTAGTTGGGCAGGAGCCCATACTGACCTGTATGTGCTGGTCAGGGTAGTATTAAATAAGATATATACATATATTTTTAATGAAAACATTTGACTTGTTTTGTAGGATAGTCGCTGTTTTCTCAATCTCCTGAATGACAGACTTGGTGACCGAAAGAGGTAAGACAGCTTCTGCAGCATGGTTCCCTTGCTTCTCGGTGTCCTGGCGATGTCAGCTGTGTTTACAGCTTGTCTGGGATCTGTGAGTGTCTTTCAAAATGAGCTCTGTTGGTCTTTAGCACACTTGTTTGGTTTGGGACATTTCTGATACAGTACTCTCCAGCAAGTCCGGAGATTTTTAAGAGGAGTGGTTGTTACACACATGAGCTCATCAGAGATAAGTGTGTTATGAACAGTTGAGTTTCTTCTTCTTCTTTTTTAAAGATTTATTTTATTTTTATTACAAAGTCAGATATACTGAGAGGAGGAGAGATAGAGAGGAAGTGGAGCTGCCGGGATTAGAACCAGCGGCCATATGGGACCAAGGTGAGGACCTTAGCCACTAGGCCACAGTGCCAAGCCCAACAGTTGAGTTTCTGGTGTGAACATATTTGCTAATTTCTTTCTTTGGGAATTCTGCCAAGTGCTTTGGTGGAGGTATAGAGAATCACTAAATGCAATTCAGAGTCTACCAGGTGGGCATTTAAAAACTGTTTATGCATCCCATTTGTACATTTGAACCCCCCACACTGTACCAAGAAACCCAACAGCATATCCTAGTTATAAATATTCTTGTGTCTGTGGGTTGTGGCTGGGATAATCCAAGTTTCACATTGTAACTGTGATGGTCTCTTCCAGGGTTTATTCATTTCCATGTATTGCCGCATTCGCCGATGGACATGAGGTAGGTTTGTCCTGCCTGGGGGTTGGGAGGGTGCTGGATGGTGAAACCCAGTTATGTTCAGTTATGTTATGTTCTCTGTCAATCTCAAGAGACTTTTTGAAAATAATACTAACATCTCCAAGTAGCTTCAACTCTGAGACCATGCTTGAGGGCTCCATGGTTACTCCTGACAAAAGGGGGACTTGGGGGTGCATAATATACCCGTGAAGTCAGCTGCTTGTTTCATTTTACCCTCCTCAAGGGAAAGATTATACAGGAAGCAAGAGGTGGTACCCTCGCCTCTTTCCTTCCAGTTGAACTTTCCTCTTCTTTCTCCAACAACAGGGGCCACACTCTTTCCTTTCTCTCTGTCTTCATAGAGTACAGGCTGTGCAAGTACAGACACCTGACAAAGGATGTGCCAGGACAGCTCAGGATGTTATGGGCACACGGACAGCACTTTCATCCTTCCTTTGCAAGATCAGATTCTTTTCACCCTCCTCTTTGGTTTCTAGACAAACACAGGGTCCTTCCTGTCACAGTGCTCATGAACCCATCATCTCAGTGTCAGGATGAGACCTGAGAGTTTGGTCCCTTGGCGCAGCCTTCAGGGTGTTCGCATGCACGGTGTCCTTGGTTTGGGTCCAGCATGCCTTCCTGGGACTGTAGACCCAGGCTTGCTGGCACATTCCTTCTGTCTAGAGCAGATTCTTGGAGTCTCAGTCCTGCACCCAAAGTCTGTCTATTTTATTTCCCCTTAGGTTACTGTGAGAATTCTGCTCTTTGTGGATTTTCTTTGCAATTTTCCAACAGCTTCTATCAGGACCCTTGAACTTCACCTTATCCTAGCTTCTAGAACATGTATGGTGGGATAATACCTTCGTCTAACTCTGTGGCTATTAAAAACTAGGCGCCCATGGTGGTGCCCATGTCCAAGAAGTACTATCTTCTGGGAAAGTAGTGAGTCTGTAGTCTGTGTCCCATAGGTGGGCACAAAAGCTGTACATTGTCAGCCCTCTCTGCAGGCTGGCAGCCACGGGTTCAGCCCACTGCAGATGGAGTGTTATAGGTTGTTGCTGATATGTCCTATATAGTTAGACATTGCAATGATGGTTGCATCTAGGTTGAGTGTATACTGATTTTTGCTTCATCATTATTTTCTTAAAAATACAGTATTTACTTAGTGTTTACATTGTCATAGGAACTATAAATAATCTAGAAATGGCTTAAAATATGATAGAAGGATATAGAACTAAATAGTTATATAGTTTATATATATATTATATATATAGTTTGTTTATTTTAAAGCTGCATTGAGAAATGGAGAGACTGAGATAGATCTTCATCAGCAGATTCACTTCCCAGATGGCCTCAGGGGCCTCAGTGGCTAGAGTTGGGCAAGGCTGAAGTCAGGGGAGGAGAGAGCTCTCCCATTTGGATGGGTCACCCGCTGCTACTTTCCCCATACCATTAGAAGGGAGCTGGGTCAGAAGTGGAGTAGCCAGGACAAACTGATGCCCATGTGGATGGCAGCATCACAGACGGTAGCTTTGCCCACTGTGCCACAATGACAATTCCAAGTGCCGTTTTATTTAAGGAACTTCAATGTCCGCAGATTTCAGGTTCTGAAGGGACATCAGAACCAATCCCTGGGGGCTATCGAAGGGCAGCTGTTAAATGCTTCTTGAGGTTTGTCTGGGAGGCAGTAGAGACACTGTATTAGTGCTGGGTATGGAGAAGTACCGCGGGACCTTGGGAGGCAGAGGCCGAGATGGTGACTGTTTCTATATCATCGTAATCTCTGAATCATCATCAGAACCAAGTGGTGGGCATGCAGGCAGCATGCTCAGCTAAAGTCCCTGAGCCTCAGGAGTGAGGTTGTAAAGATGGATGGAAACCTGATGTACTGAATACATCTGCTCTTCGACAAAATCTGCAAGAAGCCAAATCTTACCTCAAGTGAAAATAATTGCCAGACCAGCAGTAGATCCTCTTCTAGGCATAAAGTGATGTGCTGCAGGCTGCTGTCCACGTCTTCTTTTTGAAAGGAAGTTTCCTGTATTTGAAAGGCACAGAGAGGGAGACACCTGCTGTCCCCTTCCACCCCACACACATACTCTCTGTGTCTCATCTGCTGATTCACTTCCCAAATGGCCACAACAGTCAGGGCTGGGTCAGGCTACAGTCAGAAGTTGGCAGTTCCATCCTGGTCTCCCATGTAGTTAACAGGGGCCCAGGCCCTAGGTTTTTGTCTGCTTTCAACAGCAGGAAGCTGGATTGGAAGTGGAGCAGTCAAGCACTCTGATTGGGATGCTTGGGTCCCAATCAGAGATTTACCTTGTTTTTACACAAGTTTTTACACAAGTTTTTCCAAGTGCAAGACAGAGTCCAGGATGGGGTCTTAGGGACCCCATTTGTTATCACCTTCATGGCAAGACCCGAAAGCACCAGTAAACTGCCACATGTTGTTGTGGGTGCCTGAGGCAGAGCCCTGGAACTCATGGAGGAGACATGGAGACACTGTCAGTTGACAAAGAATCCACAGCAGAAAGAGGAGCAAAAGACATCAGCTGCTGTGACTCGAAAGGGAATGTCCACCTGGCCGCAGAGACACCCCTTAGGGGAGAGGGCAACTGGGAGAGCCCCTGAGAGCCCCAGCAAGCCTAGCTAGGGGAGGGATCTGCAGTCACACAGACACCAAGTCCTGCCAGCAGAGCCACATGGGACCTCTGCCCTAGAGGAGGAACTGCATCTCCCTCTGCTCTTGAGACACATTTTCGTATTATCTTGTAGAAAGGCATCACTAACAGAGTTCTTGCCACTCTAGGAGGATAAAGGCCCTGGCAAATCCTTGAGCCTGGGCTGCACAGACATCCCAGTAAAATAGCACAAACGGTGATCCCCTAGACTCCAGCCCCCAAAGTGTGCTGTGCTACCAGTAACATGTGTCTAAGAACAACAGGGGGATGAACTCCCAAGACTTTAGATGTAAGACCACCTGCCCAAGCAGAATGGGGGCCCATTCCACCTCCACACTCTCCTTCCCCCTGCGGTGGCACATGGCACTGTGGGGAAGTCTGCTTTGCCATTGAACTTGGGGCACGTACTACTGTGACTGTTCTCTACCCTCCAGCGCTTTGATTGGTACAAAGAGCCATACAGTCCTTGAGGACTCTTGGCCAACCCTCCTGCAACCCCAGGCCACCACTGGGGCCTACCTACCTGCTGGAACTGACGTGAGAACCCCATAGCCCTTAGCCATTGATGACAGTGGAAGGAGTTAGGGGAATCCATACCTCAGCATCCAGCTGGAACTGAAAAGTCAATCAACTGGTACCCAATGATGCATCTGCAGGAAGCAGATTACCTTTAGTAATCAAAGAGACAGGCAAGATGGCAGAATAGGGTAAGGACATGTTTAAACAGATGGAGAATCAGTAGCCAGGGTAAAGAAGATAGGCCACAATCCCGGGTAATAGGAGAGGACAGGCCAGTGGCAGAGAGACACCTGGAGATCCACGGACATGGGGAAGCAGCAGAGACGATGGAGCAGTGGTTGGCACCAGTGATTGAAGCTCCACTGGCAGCCAGTTGGAAGGCAAGTTCACCAGGAACTCAAGAGGAGAACTCAGGCATAGAACTACCCATCCTGCTGATTTGCTTGATCCGACCACAAGCAGAAGCAGAATGACAGAGCCCAGGCAAGAAGGTACAGGAACAGGGTCACTTTCATGGCTCAGACACGTACCAGAGCCACATGGAGTGTGATTTTGTGTTCTGAGGAAAAGGCTGTGGGGTGGAGGAACAACAGCTGTGCAGTTGCTGAGCCAGGAGGGAATTCACTCTGCACTCAACACATTGCACTGGTCCCTCAGGGAAATGGTACCAACTTGGCATCCTACAGGTTCTACTCAAGATAAGTCAAGGTGGCCTCCAGGCCCAATAGCCAGGAGGCCCAGAACTCTCATCAGGCACCATTTTGTGTACTAAGGGAAAGGTTGTGGGGCAGAAGGAACTGTAGTGAGCTGCACAGGCACACAGCCGGGAAAGAACTCACTTCTGGCTCAGTGCATTGCGCTGGTATCACAGAGAAAATTGCACCAACTTTGCATCTTACAGGTTCCAACCAAAATAGGTCCAGGTGGCCCTCAGACCAACAGCTTCCAGCAAGACTAGCATCCAGTGATGTAGGACAGCTGGTGTCTCCCTAATGCCAGGCATTGCTTGAGCCAGGAGTGGGAGAAAGATTATACAGGATATGGCAAATGGTGCAGCCACAGCACAGGATCACATGGGGTTGAAAGTGGTGAGCCAGGAGTTGGGGCCATGGAGACCATGGCAAAAGCCTAAAACAAGAGTCCAGGACCGATACTTGCTGTAGAGAGTGGCACAAGTGACTGCAAACAAAGAACCAAATACCAAACTCAATTAGTAAACTCCATCTGTAGTTCAGTGGGCTACACAGTTTAGAAACGGGCCCTAAGGAGAGGAATCTTCCATCCAGAATAGCAATGACCAAGAGCGAAAGAGGAGACAGACACAGTGAATATTACTGCTGCTTCCCCTGCAAAGGAGCAAAAGCCTTTGTTGATCTCAGAGTTAACTGAGGAATACATCAAGAAAATGGGGGATAAAGAATTTTAAAAACTTGTTATGAAGCTTCTTAATGAGAAGCACATACAGGAGTTGAATGAATTTAAGAACTATAGGTCACACAGGAAATAGCAATACTGAGATAAACTCAAGCCGAATTATTTGAAATGAACACGATGGAGCAAGTTAGAAATTCAATGGAAAGCCTCAGTGATAGAATGAACAAGGCAGAAGAAAGAATCTCAGATTTGGAAGACGTTTCCCCCAAAATGGGGAAATACTTGAAAAGCTGGAAGAGGAGCTGAGTCAAGCTAAGGAAAGTATTCAAGAATTAGGTGGCACTATTAAATGACCTAATATAAGACATATGGGAGTTCCAGAAGGCACAGAAAGAGAGGCTGCGCTTAAAAATATATTCAATAAAATAAGGGAAAAATTCCCTAATTTGGAGAAAGAATTGGGAAACAACATTCAGAAGAACAGGATTCCCAGGGGGTTGACAAAAAGCAATCTTTGCCATGACACATGATAATCAAGCTTTCTTCAGTTGAACACAGGGAAAAGATACTTAAATATGCATGTGAAAAAGATAGTAACATTAAAAGGATCCCCAATCAGACTTCCTGCTGACCTCTCAAACTCTACAGGCCAGAAGAGAGTGAAGTGACATATTCCAGATTTTAAAGGGGATAAATTATCAACCCAGAATAACTTATCCAGCAAAGTTTTCCTTTGTCTTTGAAATCAAGTTAAATTCTTCCACAGTAAAGAAAAGCTCAAAGAATTTGCCTCTTTCAGACCTGCCCTACAAATGATGCTTAAAGATGTTCTCTTTATAGAGAAAAGGAATAACACCTACCAAAACCAAAGGCAAATGTGAAGAACATCCCAGTAAAATAACAACAGAAGAGTAAATCAAATAATGAACAACCGTTGCTGAAATGACAGGATTGAGTTACCACCCATTCATATTAACTCTGCATGTAAATGGCTTAAACCCAACCATCAAATGTCATAGATTAGTAGACTGCATTAAAAAAAACAAAATCCATCTATTTGTTCCCTACAGGAGAAACATCTCACTAAAAAAGGCAGAAACAAAGTGAAAGAAAAAGATATTCCAGGTAATGGAAAAAAGAGTTGATGTAGCAATTTTTCTTCATTTTTTTAAAGATTTATTTTCACTGGAAAGGCATATTTACAGAGAGAAGGAGAGACAGAAAGATGTTCCATCTGCTGATTCACTCTCCAAGTGGCCACAATGGTCAGAGCTGCACCAATCTGAAGCCAGGAACCAGGAGCTTCTTCCAGGTCTCTTAATAGGGTACAGGCTCCCCAGGCTTTGGGCCGTCCTCAACTACTTCCTCAGGCCACAAGCAGGGAGCTTGATGGGAAGTGGGGCTGCCTGGATGTGAACCAGTACCATTATGGGATCCCAGTATGTGCAAGGTGAGGACATTAGACACTAGACTACCATGCCAGGCCCTGCTGTAGGCATCCTTATGTTAGATAAGATAAACTTTGACGTGAAAAAATAACCAAAGAGATGAGAAAGGACACCACATAGTGATCAGAGATTGTGTTTTCAGCAGGAAGAGATCACCTTACTTGTTTCTTAGCATGTTTTTATTTTCAACTCTAATTTGACTTGGTTTTTCTCTCTTACTTTTCTTTGCTAGTCTGGCTTAGAATGTGTTTTGCTCATCTTCTTAAAAAGTGGGTCTTTCTTGTTGCTATTTGTAGTTTTTTAGTTTTAATTCCATTATTTTTGCTGTGATTATCATTTCATGCTTTTCACTTTTTCTCATTAAGTCCTTGAGATGCATTATTAGATCATTTATTTGAGATGCTTCTGTTTTTTTGTAAGCACCTGATGTTATACGTATCTTAGTACTGTTTTTGCTACATCTCATGGGTTTTGATTTTTTTGTTTTCATTTCTTCAAGTTTTTTTTTTTCCTTAGTAATTTTCTCAGTGACACATAGGGCATACAGTAGCATTATTTGCTTCAAAAGGTTTTTGATTTTTGTTTCTTCAGTGACATATTGGACATTCAGTATCACGTTATTTAACTCCATGTTGTAAATTTTCTGTTTTTCTTCCTGTTGATTTTGTTTTGTGGCATTGCATTTAAGGGGATGTACAGTAACTGTGTAATGGAGGTTATGATACGTAGATGTGAAGATACAATGCAGTGTGCATCTCTACTTCCAAACCAAAGACGGACTTCCATTGAAATTGTGTTATATATGTATATATGAAACTAATATATATGCATATATATATGCAACAGGATGCTGGACTCTTTGTCATTGCCCATACCTACAATGTTGGGATATGCTTAAATGGTGGAATGATGGACTTATGACTGTTTATGAAGGACTGTACTATTGTAATAATATAAGAGAAATCAGTGGGGCCAAAGGGCTTTAAGGAGAGGGAACATGAAATTTCAGAGTCTGTGGAACTGCATCATAAAATAATCATTTAAAAAATATGAAAAAAGCCAAAGAGACACTGGATTCATCAGATATGCAAGTATCAACAGAGGGGTGAAGGAGAGAATGATGCGTCCGCTGGCGCATGGTAATGTTCTAGTAGTGTCAGACGCCAAAGAAAAGGAGGTTGAGGGAATAAATATTTGATTCAAAACTTTCAGGAGAGTGACTATAGGGATAGTCAGAGGTTCAAGAGGTACAGAGAGTTTACTGAAATGAGACGGACAATGCAGGGTATGAATGAGATTTCACAAAAAGATGTTTGAAAAGGAACCAGACTAAAATCTGGGACATAGAGATCTCAATAAAGTAATGAAAGCCTGAACAACAGACTGGATCAAGCAAAGGAAGAATACCAAAGGTCTTATTTCAGGCAAAATGACTTTAGTAAGACAAAACTGTGATTAAGAACTGATTTAGTAGTGGTATATGAGAACGGCTAAGAAATGTAAACCAATTGCAGCAGTTGCTTCATTATTCTTCCTAATCAGCAGACATAAAAACATGGCAGAAACCTACAAGGTTGTGCTTTGGTGGAAAAATTACATTTGGCGATAGCCTCATTTGGTAAACTTGTCCATCTGGACATGTTTCTTGTTTGGAGAATGTAACTGAGGGGCCTGGCGTTGTGGTGCAGCATCAAGCCACTGAGTAACCCTAACCCTGCAACACAGTCCTTTTGTGGCAGTGCCAGTGTGCGTTCTGGCTGTCCTGGTTCTGTCCAGCTCCCTGTGGATGTGTCTGGGAAAGCAGCGGGAGGTAGCCTGAGTATGTGGCCGTTGCCATCCTTGTAGAAGGCTCAGAAGGAGTTCTAGGCTCTTGGCTTGGCTTCTGCTTGCTTTCACCCTGAACATGGTAGTCATTTAACCAGCAGATGGAAAATCGTTCAAAGAAATAGAAACAAAGTCTTTAAAAAATTTATTTACATCTGTATTTGAATCATTTCCTGGAGTTGTACAGTATTTTTGTTTTAGTCTTTTTTAACACTGTTGTGATTACATGTATTTTCATAAATCAGGCACACATTAAATTGACTTAATAATACCTCAGACTGTTTATAAAAGAATTTAAGGATTACAGCAATCTCAAGGTTTTTTTTTTTTTATTTACTACAAAGTGTATCTCACTGGTTTAGCTGTTCTTTGGCCTTGGAACTTACGGTAAAGATATATTTAAAATAATGAAAAAATATGAAATAGGCTTCTAATTAGATAACCTTTGCTAAAAGCTACTGTCAGCAAAACTATAATGATAACTATTGTGTTTATTCAGACAATAAATTATGTAAACCAGTGTTTTATTATAGATAAAATTACAAGATGGAGTCTTTCGGCACACTTAAATGTCCATGAGATATGTTAAGATAGCAATTTTTCCTGGAACTAGGTACAGAAAATTGTTATCTTTCCATTTTGCATAAATGAGTTAAGTAATTAAGGCAAGTTGCATAATGTTAGGATAGTATTATTTTAGGAAAAGTTCAGATTCTTTAATGGGTTAGATTTTACATGACCATTTAATGTGGATATTCTGTTCAATTCATGCTGAAATTCTCTTTCAGATGAGAAAACCTGCAGATGAAAAAAATAGAGAAATTTTGGATTGATTTCAACCTCGGAAGTCAGAGTGTGACATTATATATAAACAATGTGGAGGTAATGATGTTCATTTCCCTGTGAGATCCGAATGCTTCTGGATTGTTCTCTGTATGTGTCATGTGCTTGTGAATTTCACAAATTTATTTTCCTTCTAAGAGTACTCTGTGGGATCCAGTAAGATTGTTCAAGGAAGTAGTGGTCCATTTCTGCGTAACAGGTAAGATGATAATTGTTCATGCCACATCTACTTTTGTTTATGTTTTCTGTGTGCAGTTCTGTCAGTAAAAAGCTGGGTTAGTTCTAAAGAAGATTGTGTGCATGCCTTGAGAAAGAGGCAAGGTGCCTAGTATGGTGGGGGGATTATAGATGTGTGGACCACCTTTTGGGGCTTCCCTTCTATTTCATTGGTCTATGTGTCAGTTGTGTGTCTTCAAGTATGGTGTTGTGATGCCTCTGGGTTGGTTTTTATTGTTGAACATTTCTTTAATTGTTTGGGATCTTTTGTGTTTTCATAGGAGTTTCTGGGCTACTGTATTGTTCCAGATCTGAGAAGAATGCCCTTTGCATTTTTACTGGGATCGCAAATTGTTTTGGGTGGTGTGAGCATTTTGATGATATTCTGACAAATCCCTAAACATGGAGAGGATTTTTCCATTTTTTGCATGTGTGTTTTTCTATTCCTTTCATTAACATTTAAAAATTTTTCATTATAGAGATCTTTTGTATCCTTGGTTAAATATATCCCAAGGTATTTGTTTATTTTATTTATTGTTTGGCAGCTCTTGGGAATGGGGCTGATCTTAAGAGCTCGTTCTCAACCATGGTTGGTGTGTAAGAATGGAATTAGTTTGGTTTGGTGTCCTGACACTTTGCCAAAGTCTCTTGAGTTGCAAGAATCTTAGAATCTTTGGTTCCCCTATATGAAGAACCATGTCACCTGCAAACAGGAATGATTCAGCTTCCTTCTCTCCAATTTGTATCCCTTTGATTTCTTTTTCTTGTCTAGTAGCTCTAGATAGAGTTTCCAGGTTCGTGTGGAATAGCAATGGGGAGCGTGGGCGACCGTGTCTGGTTCTGGATCCTAGTGGGAATGCTTCTACTTTTCTCCATTCAATATAATACTGGCTGTGAGATTTGCCTATGTTGCCTTCATTGTTTATAAGTGTGTTCCTTCTATATACAATATTTTGGGGGAATTTTTCATCATGAAAGTATGTTTTACTTTTCATTCATTTATTTAAAAGTGTTAGAGAGAGAAAGAAAGAGAACTTCCATCTGTTGATTTACTCCCTAACTGGGAACAGAGATTGAGGCTGGGCCAGTCTGAAACCAAGAGCCAGGAGTTTTCTCTATGTGTCCCTTGTGGATGCAGGGGTCCAGAGATTCCACTGTTTTCCCAAACACATAACCAGGAAGCTGGATCAGAAGTGGAACAGCCAGAAGCCTCTACAGGATGCTGGTGCTGCAGGCAGCGGCTAAACCCACTACGCCACAGTCCTGTCCCCAAAAGGATGTTATACTTTACCAAATGCTTTCTCTCTATTCATTTAAATAATCATGTGGCTTTTTATCATTTTGTTGGTGTGATATGTCATTTTCATTGATTTGCATATGTTGAAAACTGTCCCTGCATCTTTGGGATAAATGCTGCTTGGTCTGAATGGATGATTTTTAAAATTTAATTTACGGAGAATCAAGATGGCCGAATAGGGTAAGGACATGTTTAAACAGATGGAGAACTGTTAGCCAGTGTGGAGTAGAGAGGGCACATTCCAGGACATAGGAGAGAACAGAACAATAGCAGAGGGGTACCTGGAGACTGACAGACACAAGGAAAGCAGCGGACACAATGGTGTGGTGTTGCAGTGACTGATACCCCAATTGCAATCAGCCAGCAGCAGTCTTAACTCCACTGGTAGCTGGAACTCTGCCAGCAACAGGTGGGAAGGGGCATTCACCCAGAGCTCAGGAGATGAACCCAGACAAAGAACTGCCTATCCTGCTGGTCTGTTTCTTTTGACCAGGAGCAGAGACAGAGCAGCAGGTCCCAGATGGGCAGTGTGGGAAAAGGGTAGATTTCCATAGCCCAGTCTGCCACCTAGAGCCAAATCAGGTGCCATTTTGTATAGGGAGGCAAAGGTTATGATAGGACAGCACTGCGCATGTATGGGTTTGGGAGTGAACTCATTTCTGGCTCAGTGAACTGCCTCCTGGCACCTTGTCATGGAACATGGTGATTCTAGCTGTGCCCTAGCCATGCCTACGCAGGCATCATTAGCAGTGTGCAGGTGTCACTGGTGGTGTGCAGCCAGCAGCTACCTGTTCTTTCTCCTCACTGTGCCAAGGAGTCTGTTCATTCTACTTTCCACCAAGAATTTCTTTCAAGCAGTCCACTGGGACCATCATTCTTTCTTTGTTTTGCGGTATCTAGTAGATTCTGCCTCTTTGTCTTGTATCTCCAAGTATTCATGTCAAATAAAAACTGTTGTTAATTTGTTTAACCAGTTCCAGCCAAAATATCGTATATCAAAATGATTGAGATGGTGTGCCCTTTCTGGTCCCAATTAATCCCAGTCTGCTGTCTGAGTTACTCTTGCTGCATCCCCACCTTACTGGTTGCGTTTTGGTCTTCCACTGCGATGGACAGGGTCGATCTAGACCTGTATGCTTCTGTTGGCTTCCTCTCCAGTTTCCTCAGTTTGTGGCTGTGCAGGCTCTCTGCTGCACTTCACTCGTTTCTTTCTTGTGGGCCACCTCTAATGTGCGCTCACTGCAGTTCAGCAAAGAGCTGTCATCTAATTCAGAGGCTGAAGTCTAACAGCAGGCTTCTCTCAACTCTGGCTCCATTCTTTTCTGTAAGAGGAACCTAAGAGTAGGCGTTTGTCTTGGTGGTTAGGAAATCCATGTCCCGCACTGGCGTGCTCGGGTGCCCAGCCCAACTGGTTCGTGCTGATGCGGAGCCTGGAGCACAGTGGTGGTAGTTCGGGTGCTGGTTCCTGGCTTCTGCCCTTGGCCTCAAGCCAGGGCTGTGATGAGTTTTTGGAGAGAGAAGCAATGATTGGGAGCAATGTTTCTGTGTCTCTCTGTGACTCTGTCTCTTAAATAATTTTCTTAAAAGAAAAGAGTATGTTGAAATGGAGGTGAATTATTACTGTTTGGATATTGGGAAAGCTGAATTTCAATGTGAATTTTAGCAGCAACTAAGATTTCAGAGAGATATTGAATGGATAGTGTGTTTAGTGGATTCGAAAGTAAAATGCTTGTTGCAGATGATCCCCCTATAAAAACAAAGAGCTCCTTAAAAAGTTGATTGGCTTGCAGAAGGCAGAACCTGCCTCCATTTCCTTGTTGCTGCACTATGCTGGTTCATGGTTTTCCAAGGTCAGCCCCACAAACGTGTATGACAAGTGTGTGCATAAATATACATGTGTATTTAGTAAAGCAGTATCAGAAACCTGTTATAATATGATTTATTTTCATCTTATTATCATGGAAAGATCTGGTTTACAAATACCCCTCCAAGGTCATTTAAAACGATGACATTTGAAAATAAAACCTGTCTCTGTGTTGACAAGCATTATTGCCCCTTTTCATTGCCAGAAATGGAGATGATGAAGATACTCCTCATCCGCCTGCAGCAGCCTATTGTCATCAGCAGGGAAGAGGTGATGAAGGTAGAAATCCACTTTGATATACAGCTTGCCATCGCACAGGCAGCCACTCGAGCACTGGGACAGGACAAACAGGACCAGGATTAATTCTCGCTGATGATTCGAAACTCTTTTCCCAGCTCTCTCATTTCCTCATTGGCATTGGAGGATGTGAACGTTGGCTGAAAAAGCCATGGTCTCCTGAGTGTCCCTTCAAGAGTCAAGTGTCCTAATCCCATTTTTCCCTTTTTGTGTGTCAGTGTCTCCATGGTGTGGAAACTGACCCTCTCTGTGTGCCTCCAAATAATCTACTCCATTTACTGTGCACCATGGGAAACTTGACTGGGATGACATCACCTCCTGACCATTTCTTCCTGGGGTCCCAAGGACATTCCTGGTGGGCTTCTGGCACTGTTCTCTCTCTCTCTCTCTCTCTCTCTCTCTCTCTCTCTCTCTCTCCCTCTCCCTCTCCCTCTCCCTCTCCCTCTCCCTCTCCCTCTCCCTCTCTTTCCCCCTCTTTCTCTCTCACCTTCCTGTTCACAGAGTGAATTGGGAAGATTCTGATCTCTTACACTTGCAAAGGTCTGGTCCCCCCTCACTGGACTTGGAGGAGGGCAGAATTGGAACCAGTTCAGTGAACCAGCTCGCTGAAAACCCTTTAAGACACTAACCTCTGGACTCTATGTTTGGTGTATGCTTGCAATGGGGGAATCTCAACTGGACTTGAGCTGTGGTTATGCAACAAGGTGGAGGAATCCACCATGGTGGGAGGGTTTGGGGAGGGGTGGGAGAACCCAAGTATCTATGTAACTGTGTCACATAATACAATGTAATTAATGAAGTTAAATAATTAAAAAAAATCCTAATTTTAAAGTAAGCAATGTTCAGAGTTTCTTCAAGTAAATACTTGCTGTATTGCTCATAGTATTCATTTCAATTTCTAAAAAATTGTGTATGCTTATAAAAATACATGTATTGGTAATGTATACATTATGACCATATTTTATGCCATCTGTTTAATCTGCTTCTACTAAAATAATTCTCTTTTTCAGTGAAACAGTAGAGGATTTCAAAGCATAAATCAAGCAACAATTTACTTCAGTGGCTTTTCATTATTAGCAAATAATCGTCTGTTAATAAATATTTTCTCACAATCCTTTAAAAACTAAAAAAAAAAAAAAAAAAAAAAAGACACTAACCTCTTCTCCAGGAGCACAGAGCTGTATCCCAAGCTATGCATTTTCCTGGATGCTTTTTCAAAGGCTGCTACTCTAAAACTTGTTACTTTTTTGTATTTATTTGAAGGAGAGCAAAAGAGACCTTCACTCACTGCAATGCCCAAAGTTGGGCTGTCCTGATGCCTGTTGTCTGGAAGTCAATTCAGGTCCCATGCATGGGTGGCAAGGGCCTACATAGTTGAGCTGTGTGACTGCTCTCCTAGAGAGTGCATTGGCAGGATGCTGGATTGGAAATGGAGCACCAGGGCAGGCTTCTGCTTTTAAAGTCGCATGGCTTTTGGCTTATGTTTCAGGTGTTGCCTGATCAGATGCAAACTTCCTGGGAACTTTCTACTAACTTTGAGAAGGAAGTCACCATGGCTATGATTCCTAATAGCCATGAGAGAGAGACAGGTATTTTTGGAAAATGGCAAAATTCTGGCTCTGAAAAGTGATGACAAAAATCAAACTTGGAAGAAGTCCCAGAAAACCTAGCATCATGTGAGATTGTTTGAGTATGAGTGTATCACTGGAGAAGGAAGAGTTGGTAAGAGCCTAGAATTACTATTCAGTTCAGAGTTGCTTGTCCCTCAGAAATGGCAAAGCAGTACAGATGCTGGGGTGGCAGGGAGCAGGAGATGGGAGCATTGGTCAGTCTTGTCTTCCCTTGAGGCCAATGCAACAATAGACTAGACCAGATACATTTTTTAAAAGCTTATTTATTTATTTATTTTAAAAGATTTTATTATTATTGGAAAGCCAGATATACAGAGAGGAGGAGAGACAGAGAGGAAGATCTTCCATCCCATGGTTCACTCTCCAAATGAGCCGCAACGGGCCGGTATGCGCCAATCTGATGCCGGGACCAGGAACCTCTTTAAGGTGCAGGGTCCCAAAGCTTTTGGGCCATCCTCTCCTGCTTTCCCAGGCCATAAGCAGGGAGCTGGATGGGAAGTGGAGCTGCCGGGATTAGAACTGGCGCCCATATGGGATCCTGGGGCTTTCAAGGCGAGGACTTTAGCCGCTAGGCTACGCCGCCGGGCCCAAAAGCTTATTTATTTTTAAATTCCATGGCAGATTTTACGCAGATAGAGAAATATCTTCCATCTGCTGGTCCATTCTCCAGATGGCCATGATGGCTGTAGCTGAGCCCTTCAGCAGCCAGGAGCTTCTTCCAGATTTCTCATGTGGTTGCAGGCTCCCAAAGACTTGGGCCATCCTCTGCTGCTTTTCCAGGCCACAAGCAGGGAACTGGATGCAAAATGGAGCAGCCAGGACACGAACTGGCATCATTTGGGATGCTGGGCCTGCAAAATGGATGATTAGCCAATTGAGCTATCGTGTTGGCCCCTATGTGACTTTTAAAAAATATGTTTATTTCTTTTGGAAGACAGAATTATGGAAAGGGTGAGATAGAGATCGTCCATCTGCTGGTTTGCTTTGCCGTTGGCAGCAAGGAATGATGGACCAGACTAAAGCCAGGACCTTCATGTGGGTCTCCCTTGTGGGTAGCCGGGATTCAAGCACTGGGGCTATCTCCCACTGCTTTCCCCAGGCCATTAGCAGGGAACTGATTCGGCAGTGGAGCAGTCAGGACAGGAACCAGTACCCACGTGGGATGCCAGTAGTGTAGTCTGAGGCTTACTCATTGTGCCACAAAGCTGGCCCTGTTTTTTTCTTAATGTGTACAGAACAGACAGAAGAATCCACAAACCTGGTGCAAGTCATGAGCCCGGAAGATGACCAGTGCCTAACAGTTCTCATCAGTGATCATTCCCAGCTTCCTGTGAGTATGGAGGCCCTGGGAGCCAGGCTGGGACCCGGGTCTACTGGGACATTGGCAGGAGGAAGTTCTGCAAACAGTATTTTCTGTCCAAACTAGAAATGCTTTGAGCCTGCCTTTCTTTAGATAACTTCACCAGCTTTGTTGACACCCCTCCCCCTTTCCTTCAGTGCAGTTTCCCGACTAAGGTGTGGCGTGACTGTCCTCTGCCTCGGTGCCCAGTTTGGGATCAGGATACTGATGCTTGGGAACTCATGTAGGGAAAGAAGGGATACGATGACAGGCTTTTCTTTTGAACACGTACGATCTCACATAAATGGGTATCTTCGAAGTCCTCCGGAATCTGTAAACTTCAGCAGCAACGATCCGGTGGGAGACTCTCCCTTGGTCTTTGTGACACTCCATGATTGCCGTGGATGGCAGAAAATTCTTTCCTGAGGGTGGTTAGGAATGTTTTGAAGTATCCTACAGACTTTTGGAGCCACTGGTTTCATTTTCAGTAAACGATTTGTTTGCAAGGCAGAGTTGCAGAGAGGCGGGAAGAAGATCTTTTCAGCTGTTGGTTCACTCTCCAGATGGCTGTGATGGCTCTGGGCCAGGCCGAAGCCAGGAGCCCCGAATGCCACCTGTGGGCGGCAGGGACCCAGGCACTGGGCCAGGCTGACGCCAGGAGCCCCGAATGTCTCCTATGGGCAGCAGGGACCCAGGCTCTCTGGCCGTCTTCTAGTATTTCTCCAGGAGCATCAGTATGGAGCTGAATCAGAAATGGAGCAGCTAGGACTGAACTGAACTGGTGCTCATCTGGGGTCTTGGCATTGCAGGTGGTAGCTTAACATGCTATGGCACTGAGCTGCCTGAAGTAAATCCATTTATTAGTAAATCCAAAGCCTAGTGTTTAATTAATCGGTGCGTGTGTTTTTAAAGAGATGTATTTGTTTTTATTGGAAAATCAAATTTTACAGAGAGAAGGAGAGACAGGGAAAGATCTTCCACTGCTGGTTCATTCCCCAAGTGCCAGAGCTGGGCCAATCCAGAAGCTCCTTTTGTGTGTCCCATGTGAAAGCAGGGTCCCAAGGCTTTGGGCTGTCCTCTCCTGGTTTTCTCAGACCACAAGCAGGGAGCTGGAGGGGAAGTGAAATAACTGGGCTACAAACTGGTGCTCATGTGGGATCCTGGTATATGCAAAGTGAGGGCTTTAGCCACTAGGCCACTGCACCAGGCCCATAAGTGTGGTTTGCTGATAAGCTAGACAGCAGCTGCAAAAGAGTTTAAAACACAGAGGTTTCAAAGGTATCATCAGAATTTTGTTTTTTTTGACAGCAAACCGAAACAGCTAAACATTTACCTGAAAAGCTGAAGCCAGATGTGATAAAGAAAGGTGAGACTGTTTCTTTTATGTATAAATTTATCATATATTAAAATACATACCATAAATATACATGATATATAGACATAGATATATCATAGATAAGACTTGAGTCTCTGGTTGTAAGTACTACTTAGAGATTTAGCATTATTTTTCATTTTGGTCACTAGAAGTCACGTTGGTGCATGCGTATTCTTCGGACTTACCGGAATCACCTGTGAAAATTGAGAGTCCTGAGCTGAGTGGCCAGGCCAGGTGAGTGGCTCTCCCAGCTCCTATCCCACGCTGTGCACTGGGAGTGTGGGAGTGCAGGTTCTCAGCCGGAGCTGTCTCCCACTGCTACCTTTGGTGACCCCCTGCTCAGGAGACAGTGCTGTGTGGAATTAAAAGAATTATTTTGTTGTTGTTGTTTTTAAAGTTTAAGATTATTTCTTTGCAAGGCAGAGTGACAGGAGAGAGGGGTGAGGAGAGAGATCTTCCCGCCCCCCCCCCCCGTCTATTTTTAAAGGTTTGTTTTTATTGGAAGGCAGACTTACAGGGAGAAAGAGACACAGAGGAAGATGTTCCATGTACTGGCTCACTCTCCAAGTGGCTGCAACAGCTGGAGCTGAGCCCATTTGAAGCCAGGAGCTTCTGCTGGCTCTCCCACATGGGTGCAGGGTCCCAAGGCTTTGGGCCATCCTCTACTGCTTTCTCAGGCCACAAGCAGGGAGCCTAATAGGAAGGGAGGTTGCTGCCAGGATAAGAACTGACACCCATATAGGATTTAGCCACTGAACCATAACTCTGGGCTCAAGACAGAGATTTTTCATGCACTGGTTTACTGCGTGCACAGACACAAGTGTTAGGTCTGGGCCAGGCTGGCAGGAGGAGCTGGGAAAACCATCCAGGTCTCCCACAGGAGCTCAAGTACTTGGGCCATCTTCTGCTGCTTTCCCAGGCGTGTAAGCAGGGACCTGGATCAGATTAAAAGGAGCTGGATCAGATTAAAAGTAGGGCAATTAGCCAACCGGAGCTTCCGCAGGGGATGGAAGAACTCCAAACACTACCGCGCAGAAACCAACGTCATCGGAAAGACAACCAGAAGCCCTGAGAGGTTCGCAGAAACAGAAGAACAATAAATGTCCTTCGGGACCAGGGAGGAGAGCTTTCTCTGGTCCGAGCCTGGCTCCACCTCTGGACCCCCACACTCCCTCGCAATGACCATCGGGATCGCTTCGAAAACTCCTTACAGCAAACAAACAATCATACAAACTAAAAAAAAACTAAATAAATAGACAAACAACAGAAAGTAGAGCTTGAAATCTGACAGGAAAGAGCGGGCGTGGATTGGCTCATGCCTCGCTGGGTGGGACACAAAGATTAGTTACTCCTCACCATGGTGTTGGGGATTTTCCTGCTCACCCCCCACGAAAAAAATGTTCTGCACCTTAAATGTCGACAAATATCTTGTTAGAGTTACAAACCAGTCTAGATTATCCTAAAATCTGCTAAGATCAGCAAAATTATACTTCAACACAACAAATGGCTAAATACTAAAATGAAATAGACACGAGACAGCTGAATGGTACCTTATAGCCATTTTAAGGTATATAGCAGCCGGTCCTGTATATAAACTAAAATTGAAATGTCAATGAGCTAATCATAGGTTGTCGTTAGGGCTTGCTTTTTTTTTTAACATACTGATTACTCAAAACCATGTCAATTCCATAATATTGCAAATTGCTGTTGATGTTATATTGGGACTCTTAATTGACTGGGATGATATTCTACCAGCTCTAATTTCAGACCAGAAATGGTCTCCCCAAGAAACTGTTCAACCCGTCTGGACAATAAGTAGCTGGACTCTATGCTTGGTATATGTTTGCAAGGAAAGAATCTTGATTGAATTTGAACTGTAATACTGCATCAAGGTGGAGGAATCCACCAGGGGGGAGGGGAGGGGAGGGATGGGGGGATTCCCAGAGCCTATGAAACTGTCACATAATGCAAAATAATTAATAAAAAGATATAAAAAAGTAGGGCAATTAGGACTTGAAGCAGCACTACAGTGTGGGATTCTGGCATCACAAATCATGGCTTAGACCTCTGCCACAGTGTCCCTGGAGAACACCTGGGGGCAGTGTGGGCTGTTACCCTGCTCCTCGGGCCCCTTCCCCACACCTCCAGGGTTATCTCAGGCAGTGTACTTTTTTTTTTTTTTTTTGTCAGCAAAACACTGGATTTAAGACCAAAGGACACAGATCAATATACAAACATCAGTTTCCTTTCTGAATGCTACTAACAATTAGAATAATTAACAACCAATACCATTTGCAGTCAAGTTAATGACAGATTAATTTCAGAGCTCCATAAGATCACATGCATACATTGGGATCTCTGATGTTGCTGAGGGTCCTTAAGTATAAACAGAGATAGGGCCCGACGGCGTGGCCTAGCGGCTAAAGTCCTCACCTTTAATGTGCCGGGATCCCATATGGGCGCCGGTTCTAATCCCGGCAGCTCCACTTCCCATCCAGCTCCCTGCTTATGGCCTGGGAAAGCAGTTGAGGACGTCCCGATGCATTGGGACCCTGCACCCGCGTGGGAGACCCGGAAGAGGTTACTGGTTCCTGGCTTCAGATTGGCACTCACTGGCCTGTTGCGGCTCACTTGGGGAGTGAATCATTGGACGGAAGATCTTCCTCTCTGTCTCTCCTCCTCTGTGTATATCTGGCTGTAATAAAATGAATAAATCTTTAAAAAAAAGTATAAACACAGATAGATGAGCTCTTGCCATATAAGACTCAGGAGGAAGATTCCAGGACCTCCGAAATTGACCAATAGATTCAAAAATATAACCCCTGATTCAAATCATTGAAGGTGGGCCCAACACAATGGCGTAATGGTTAAAGTCCTCACCTTGCATGCTCCGGGATCCCATATGGGTGCTGGTTCTAATCCCGGCAGCCCAGCTTCCCATGCAGCTCCCTGCTTGTGGCCTGGGAAAGCAGTGGAGGACAGCCCAGATAAGTATATTGCAACTTTACTGATATCATTAGTTACTGAGGAAATCTAGGTTAAAACTGTAATGAGAGGCACTACACACCCACTAGACTGGCTGAAATTAGATTGTGCCAAGCACTGGTAAAAATGTAGAGCAGTTTAGATACTTCTAGCAGTTTCTTAAAATGTTAGATTTTTAGCAACCCTTTGACTCGTTGAGCTGTTCTCATCCTATGTGTTTTCCCAAGAGAAATATCAGTGTGTCCTTACAAAGGCATGAATGTTTATGGCAACTTTATTTGTAATATCTCTGAACTGGAACAAACCTAAATGTCCATCAATAGATGACATACTGACGCACTCTGACATATCCACACATTGGAATGCCACATAGCAATGGAAAGGAATGGGCCCATCATTGAGGCATAGCTGGGCATGATGCCACCTGTGATGATGCCAGCATCCAACAGGGCACATGTTAGTCCTGGCTGCTCCACTACCAATCCAGATCCCTGCTGGTGGCCTTGGGAGAGTAGGTACAGGATGGCCCATGTGTTTGGGTCCCTGCTTCATATGGGAGACCCTGATGAAGCTCCTGACTTCTGCCTGTGGTCGGGTCTAGTCTGCCTGTTGCAGCTAGCTGGGCTGTGAAGTAGTGGATGAACATCAGTTCAAATCCTCTCTCTCCATCTCTCTCCCTCTCTCTCCCCCTCTCTCCCTCTCTCTCCCTCTCTCTCCCTCTCTCTCCCTCTTCCCTTCTCTGCCCAGCTTTCCTTGTCTCCCCCCCATTGCCTGTCCCCCTCTCTCTCCCCCATCCCCTCTCTCTCTTCTGTCTTCGCTCTCTCTCTCTAATTCCACCTTTCAAATAAATAAATTTTTGAGGCAAAAAGTAATGAATTTGGATATATGTATCCTTAATTCTTCTCAGAGTAATTATGCTTAGTAAAAGAAGCTGGGCCACAAGAGTACATATAATGATTCTATTGTATGAAACGCTAGAAAAGGCAGACATAAGTTAGGTCAGTGTCTGCCTAGAAATGGTGGTGTATTTGCCACAGCTGCCTGGTTTTCCATTGCTCCACCCACCTTTCTCTTCCCTCTGAACCTGACAGACAAGGGACTCACAGGATGTGTGGTTTCCATTCTCTGTTCTTACCTGCCAGAGAATCTGCAGCCATAGACTGCATGATAGCAAGTTTGTAGAATGGGGCACTACCGGGCACCAGGTTTGTGACTGGGCAAAGGACACAGGAGGGAAACAGAAGTTGGGGGCAGTGAGAGAGGGGAAGGTAGAGGGTGCTGGTTGTACCTGTCCCATTCACCAGGCACATTTTACTTCAGGCGCGATTCTGCTTTCAACAGTGACAGAAAACAAACAAGGAGAAGGATGCTGGTAATGTAGTAACTTTTATCCTTTTAAGGCAATGTGCCCTACACTTCAGTTGCTTGCCCATCACTGTCAGTGTGCTGTGGCTCTCTTTGTTATCTATGCCTTTTTCTTAATGAAAATTATCTTAAATTTATTCAAGCATTTTAAAAATAAATATTTTATTTCATTTTTAACTGGAAATGAACATTACTCATTACAAGTAGCAGTAAGCCTCCAAATAAAGTGAAAATAATCCCTGCATGCTATTACTTGATCTATTCATTGCATGCAATGTGCTTAATGATTGGCAAACTATGAAAGGGTCAATCTACCATACTCAAGTCTGTCCAGTTAGATGGACAGGTGGGTCAGCCCCATTGATAGTCTTAGAAGGAATTATCATTTCATGTTCTCATTTGATGGCAGATAGGTCGTGGAAAATGGAAAAAGTCCTTTATTCAGTCTTATGTGACTAGAGCAAGTTCTTACACCGTCAAGAATTCACTCACCTTGGATGACAGCTGATGGGCAGGCATAGTGGTCCCTTCTTTCTCATGAGAAATGGAAGCCTGAATCCAGAGATTCTACGAAACCCCTAAATGCTGTTTTCTCCTGATCATGATAGCCACATTCAAGTGGAACTTACACAGTAGACATGATGAGAGGCGAACAGTAATAGCTGGCAGTAACATCAAGTGATGAAAGTTTTGTGAATGTGGTATCTTTCTCTCGGAATACCTTACTATTCTGATGTCGTTCTCATGATGGGACACGACACAGTGTGACGTCTCTGTCATTCTGCTTTTCAAATACATCTTTCAGGAAAGAAAAAAAACCATGCAATAAGACTTTCCCAGTTTCCTTATTCCTCTATCAAAAAATGCTGAAAGTTGTTTGCAAAAGCATGCGTATTTAGAACAACAGTTCATAAATGTGGCTACACACCAGGATCACAAGAGGGGGCTTGAAGAGAAATTCATTACTCAGACACTGTTGCAGAAAGGAAGTTGGGCAGCTTCAATCTGCTGTTCCAGCCCATCAAATGACCATGAAAAGCTGGGCTTAAAGTCAGGAGCCAAGAATTCAATCCCAGGCTGTGTCTTGGGGACAGAGACACACTACTTCAGTCCTCACCACTGCCTGCCAGGCTAGAGCTGGAATCTGATGGGGCATGTGGGCATGCCAACTGTTGTCTTAACCACTAGATCAAATCCCTACTCTTCAATCATTTTTTAAAAAAACTTATTTGATTTTATTTTAATTGGAAAGGCAGGTATACAAAGAGGAGAAACAGAGAGAAAGATTGGCTGTGCACTGGTTCACTCCCCAAGTAGCCACAACAGCTGGAGCTGAGCCTATCTGAAGATAGGAGCCAGGAGCCTCCGCCGGGTCTCTCATATGGGTGCCGGGTCCCAAGGCTTTGGGTCATCCTCTGCTGCTTTCCCAGACAACAGGCAGGAGCTGGATGGGAAGTGGAGCAGCTGGGACATGAACTGGCACCTATATGTGATCATGGTAGATGCAGGGCAAGGATTGAGCCACTAGGCTATCACGCTGGGCCCTTCTTTTCAATTCTTTAAGCAGATCCTTCTGCTCAGGAAATGCCTAAGGGTTAGTGTTGAGGCATAAAAATGTAGGCTGCTGCCTGCAACACCAGCATCCCACATTGGACCCTGAATGCTCCACTTCCAGTCCTGCTGCCTGCTGGGCTGTGTGGGAAAGCAACAGAGAACACTCAAGTGCTTAGACTCATTTCCCAGCTTCTGCCTGGCCCAGCTCTGACTATTGCAGCCACTGGAAAGTGAACTAGCCCATGGAAGGTTCCTGTCTCTCCCTCTGTCTCTCTATAACTCTGCCATTCAAATAAATAAATAAATAAAATTTTTAGTATTTTAAAGTTGGCAACTCTTACATCTTAGTTGCAAATGCCTAATTAGAATTTGGTCATCCTTGAGACCACATCTTGGTTGATAACTGACTCATGAGAAATTATTTTTCTCCTCACCATTACTTCTGAATCACTTTTGTATAAGAGCCCAGTCTTCAATAGTCACTTCTCTTCTGTGTAACTTTGTAGTAATAGATTGCTCATACATAAATGGTGCCGACACCCCTTCGATGGTTTCATTGATCATTTCATTTGTGTTTGTAATAGGTTAATTACAGGAAACATCTCTTTTCTGAGAGCAATGAGGCTTCCAGTAGCAGTGCCAGTGAGCAGTCTTGGACTGGTGACAAGAAGAAGAAAATGCTAATACCATATCGTAGTAGAAGGAAGACGAAAGTCCGAAAATGTGGCAGCGGTAAGTTTGGCATTTGGCTTCTGAGGCATCTCTGAAATCAACCAGCAGGGATTAACTTCTCAGTGTGCTAAATCAAAGGATGCCCGAGAACTGTGTGACCAGTGCACCCTCCTTCCCTGTCTCTGTGTCTCACGGACATTGAGCAGATGTGGAATGAACAGTTCTCAGACAGAGAGCTGAGAATGGACCAAGCACTGTTCACTATGAGTTACAGCTGTTTGCAGTAGGTTCAGGGCGGGACATGTGGCAAGGCTCCAAGGATGGGGGAGTGGGACTGAAGCAAAGTGGGATTTGAAGGGCAGAGAGGATGGGGCAGCAAGCCCGTGACACCAGGAGGACACAGTGAGGGCGTGCTGGTGGTGCTCAGAGACAAAGCCTGGGTGGTGAGGAAAGAGGTGAACAGTGAAGGGGTCTGTAGGTGGCAGGTGGGAGGTTGCCGTCGTTCCTGGCATGGCCCTGCATATCTGGGAGCTGAGAGCTGAGTTTCTGTCTCTTCAGGAAATATAGCCATGGTATAATTGGCTTCTTTTTCTTCCAGTTCTGCCACTTTTTTTTCTCAGCAGTGCTAGCGACAATGAGAAAGATCAGGTAAATAAATCCACTTTGTACCACTTTGTACTGCTTCTGCGTGTTATGGCTATGATGAGCCTATTTCTTTCTAAGGCTTTCAGGAATATAAGAAAAACAAACCAGTGGTCTAATGGTTTGGAAATCACTCCAGCAGCAATGGCAAGGACAACTTAGCATTTCTTATGAATTGATGATTTTCCATAAATACTGCTGGTCAAAGTATGATTGACTTGGAGCAAAGATTAGGGGAAATGTTTCTGTCCTGCTACATAGGATAAGTCTTAATATGCTTCCATTGAACTCCAGAGGCAGAGCTGGCAGTGGTGGTGACAGGTGTACAGGGAAACAGGGAGAAAGAGGCACTTTACTTCATGTCCCACATGCCTGCATCCAGGGCTGGGCCAGGCTGAGGCCAGAGCCTGGAACTCTATCCAGGACCTCTGTCTGGGTGGCAGGGAACCAAGCACTTGAGCCAGCATCCTCTGCCTGCTGTGCTGGCACAGCGAGAAGGGGAAGTGGAGGGCCTGGGAGGCTCGCCAGCTCTGTGATGCGGGGTGCAGGCCAAAAGGCTCCAGCCATGGCAGCCAGCTGGGGGATAAATCAGAAAACATAAGAGTTCTCTGTCTTCGCCTCTCTCACTCTGTAACTCTGAATTTCAAATAAATAAATTAAAAATAAATCATAGTTTTTAAAAGATTGTGAATTTGCATTTCTATCAAGCTGTAAGGTGTTGCATCGTCGTACTTTGAGAACTGCTGGTTAACAGTGATCAACTGAAACTTAAACACTGATTTTTAAATGCTTAAGCATCCAATAATTCCACTTCTTCAATGTCTTAGAGGATTTGTTTTTTTATGATGTTTTGAATGTGTCTGGATTGGCTGAACTTCTCACACCAGTACAGGACACGTCCAGGCAGAGGAAGGCCACACGCCCAGAGATCGCTGAACCAGAGTTGCTGGGGAGTCCTGCCACCTTAATTCCTGAAGATTTCTCCCAGAAACCAGGTTCGTGACTTCCTGTTGACATATTTTCCAGTAAAGACTCTGTGGTAAATAAAGCAATTTTCTTTTGCTATCTATTGAGGAATGTGTGAAGATGTGATTATCTCCACAAAAACGATGTGGAGGTTTTATGTTTTAATATATTTTCTGAAATTCTGGAACATCCCTCCCCCACCGTGTTAATGCGGTGTTGATACAGTGTAGATTTGTGTTTAACAATCTACTAATGCTTCCCTTCTCTTTCTCCCTTGCTCCCTTCCTTTCTTCATTCTCCAGATAACATCTTTTCAGTTTACATTGTGAGCAAAGGCTCAATGGTCCACTAAACAAGGAACTCAAGTGGAAACACGAGTTCAGTGGGAATTCAGGTAAGGGTTAGGAACAACAATCAAAAAAAATTACCCGTTTCACTTATATATATAATAAAATCTTAAAATATCCACAGATTATTCAAGTAGTAGTAATATGTCATCCTTGACCATTGATTTGACAGACATATAAAATGGAATTTGATGTGCCTTGCATGATGGCTTAGATGGATAGATTCTAGCCTTGTAAGCCCCAGAGTCCTGTAATGGGCTGGTTCATGTCCCAGCTGTCCCTGCTTTCCTTCTAGTTCCCTGCCTGTGGTCTGGGAGAGCAGTAGAGGATGGCCAAAGGCCTTGGGACCCTGCACCCATGTGGGAGACCTGGGAAGAGCTCCTGGCTCCTGGCTTTAGATTGGCTCAGCTCCAACCATTGCAGCCACTTGGGAAGTAAGCCAGCAGGTGGAAGATCTTTCTCTGTTTCTCCTTCTCTCTATAAATTTAATCTGCCTTTACAAAGAAAAATAAATATATAAAAAAGTATTTGACAAGATTCAAAATAACTTTGTGATGTAAACCCTCAACAAATTAGGTATTTATGGATTGCACTTCAACACAATGAAAACTAATAGCATCGGGTCCACAGCTAACAACATAGTCAGAGGTGAGAAGTTGAAAACTGTTCTTCTAAGATCAGGAGCAAGACAGCGTTGTCCTCTCCCCTTTGTAACAGTAGTAGAAGTCCCAGACAGAGCAAGCAGGCAGGGAAGGAAAGCTTCCAAATCAAAAAGAAAGAAGTGACGTTTCCATTGTTTGGGTGAGATGATCAATATATGGGAAACAGACTCCCCTGACTCTGTGAGAACAAATCACATCAACTCAGTAAAGTTTCAGGGTGGAAAATTAAAGTGCAAAAACCTGTGCTTCTACATGATTTAAAAGTGAACCATCTGAAAAATTAAGAAAACCATCCCATTAAAATAGAAGTGAGGGCCCAGCACAATAGCCTAGTGCCTGAATTCTCGCCCTGTGTGCACTGAGATCTCATATGGGCGCCGGTTTGTATACTGGCTGCTCCACTTCCCATCCAGCTCCCTGCTTGTGGCCTAGGAAAGCAGTTGAGGACGGCCCAAAGCCTTCGGACCTTGCACCCGCGTGGGAGACCCAGAGAAAGAGGTTCCGGACTCCTGGCTTCAGATCAGCTCAGCTCTAGCCATCGTGACCACTTGTGGAATGAACCAGCAAACTTTCTGAAAGATCTTTCTCTCTGTCTCACCTTCTCTATAAATCTGCCTTTCCAATGAATATAAATATATCTTTTAAAAATCGAATCCAAAAGAATTAAAAGTAGCAATAAATCCAAAGAGAGGAGAGAGCTGGATACCAAAACCATGGGATAGTAATGAAATAAGTTGAATAAGGAGTTAATATTGTTAATGTTGTTAAGATGGCCATGCCTCCCAAAAATTAAAAATAGGACAATATGACAGTCTCCCTTCTGAGTTCCATCCAAGGGAAATGGTATATCAGAAAGATATCTGCATTCCCATTTGATAAAATGTCTGTCAGTTTTCACAGAGTTAAAAAAAATCAATCCTTCAATGTGTGTAGGGCCTCAAATTCCCCAGTAACCAAAGCAGTCTTGACAGAGAAGGGCAAAACTGCTTGGCTTCCGGCTGTATTTGAAAGCTATGGTGATGGAACAGAGGCGAATCAGACCCCTGGAACAGACTGACACCTCAGAAAGCAAAGTATAGCAGCCACCAGGGTGGTGTTGCAGGCTAAGCTTCCGCCTGTGGCACCCGCAGACCCTGTGGGTGCCGGTTCTAGTCCTGCCTGCTCCGTTTCTGATCCAGCTCCCTGCTAATGACCTGAGAAGGTGGGGAGGATGGCTCAAGTGCTTGAGTTTCTGTACCCACGTGGGAGATTGGGAAGAAGCTCCTAGCCCCCAACTTTAGACTAGCCCAGCTGTGGCTGTTGCAGTCATTTGGGAAGTAAACTAGTGGATGGGTGATCTCAGTCTCTTCTGTGTAATTTTGACTTCAAGTAAAAGAAAGAAGTCTTAAAAAAAAAAACACATACAACATGATCCAACTGATTATTGTTGAAAAGTGTTAAGAATATACAATGAGGGGCCCAGCGTGTTGGCCTAGCGACTGGGGTCCTCACCTTGGACGTGTCTGGATCCCTTGTATGTGCTGGCTGTGGTTCCAGTGGTCCCACCTCCCATCCAGCACCCTGCTTGTGGCCTGGGGGCACAGCCAAGGATGGCCCAAAGTCTTGGGACCCTGCTCTCATGTGGGAGACCCAGAGAAGCTCCAGGCTCCTGGCTTCAGACTGGCTCAGCTCTGGCCATTGCAGCCACTTGGGAACTGAATCATCGGACAGAGAATTTTCCTCTCTTTCTCTCCTCCTCTCTGTATATCTGACTTTCCAGTAAAAATGAATAAATCTTAAAAAGATATATACAATGGGGGGAAAAGTTTCTTTATGAGATGGTGTTGAGAGAACATGATATTCACATGTATGTTAAAAAATGAAATTGGGGACATGTTACACTTTATGTGGAGACAGACTCAAAATGGACTAAAAGTATAAATGTAAGATTAGGACCAGTAGGGCCTGGTGCGGTGGCCTACTGGCTAAAGTCCTCGCCTTGAATGGGCTGGGATCCCATATGGGCGTCGGTTCTAGTCCCAGCAGCCCCACTTCCCGTCCAGCTCCCTGCTTGTGGCCTGGGAAAGCAGTGGAGGACAGCCCAAAGCCTTGGGACCCTGCACTGTGTGGGAGGCCTAGAGTAAGTTTCTGGTTCCTGGCTTCGGATCAGTGCAGCACCGGCCATTGCGGTCACTTGTTGAGTGAATCAATGGATGGAAGATCTTCTCTGTGTCTTCTCCTCTCTGTATATCTGACTTTGCAATAAAAATAAATAAACCTTAAAAAAAGATTAGGACCCATAAAGATTCCAATAAAAAAATGTGGAAATAGGTCCTTGATATTCTCTGTTTTTTTTTTTCCCCCACTGTTCTGGTACTTAGTATTCTTGGTAGTGTTTTGTTTTGCTTTGTTTTGAATATAACACCAAAACCACAGGCAACAGAGTAAAAATGAACAGGTACTGCAAGCTGAACAGTCTTCACATAGCAAAGGAAACCATCAACAAAATCAAAAGGCAGCCTACAGAATAGGAAAATATTTTCTTCTTCCTGAAGATGAATTTATTTATTGGAAAGGCAGTATTAGAAAGGAGATTGAGGGCAAGACCTTCCATTTGCTGGTTTATTCCCCACATGGCCACAACAGGTGGGGCTGTGCCGTGCTGATGCGGGAGCCTGGGACTTCCTCCAGGTCTCCTGTATGGACACAGAGGCCAAGCACTCAAGCCATTTGCTGCTGCTTTCCCAGGCATGTTAGCAGGAAACTGTATGGGAAATGGAACAGTAAGGACTTGAACTGGTGCCCATACAGGGTGGTGGCACTGTAAGTGGCTGCTTAGCCCTCCCACAGTGGTGATCCTAGGGAAAATATTTTTACATCATATATCTGAGGTATATGATGAGTATATAAGGATAGTATATAAGATATAGTGCTAAAAATACACAACTCATACAGCAAAACAGACAAAAAGTCCAAGTAACCTAATTTACACAAAATGGTCAAAGGATTTGAATAGACAGTTGACTAAGAAAAGCATACAGACAGCTTACAGGAATGTGAAAAGGCACTCAACACCAGGGAATGAAATTAGAAGCACAATGAGCCATAACTTCATGTCTGCTTGGTGATTAGTGCAGCAGGACGAGCAGAAGTGTTGGATGGGATGGTGTCTGTTGTTGGGATACACATCAGTGCAGCCAACAGAGGGAAAAGTTACAGGAGTTTGTCAAAAGATTAAAAATGGAACAATATGACAGTCTCCCTTGTGAGATTCCATCCAAGGGAAATGGTATGTCAGAAAGATGTCTACGTTCCTATGGGCATTGTCGCATTCTTAACAGGATGTGAAAAGCAACTACACACCCCTCGCCGACTGAGCAGGTGGAGAGGGAACAAGTGGTAGGGATATGAGACACAGCGTGGATGTTGACCTCGGTGTTAATATGACAACTCTCACACAGCACACATGTGTCAAATCATGTCTCACACACATGAATCAGAGGAAATAGAGAAGAGAAAAGAGAAGACTCATGGGGTGACCTTACCCAGATGGATAGCTACCAACGTTGTTGAGTTAGTGCATCAAGGTGATTGGCTGTTTTGTCTACAGAACTACGAATCTAAGAAACAAACATCTTGAAAATGCAACATTGGGATTTTATTTAGCACTATGTCCAGTTTTAAGGAATTGGGTTTACTATGGAGAGCAGTAGTGTGATGTGACTGCCTCATTGCTGGTGTGTTTGTTCACTGGAACCTCCTCTTCCTCACATGCAGAATATGCAAGTCCCCGGCTGCTGAGTGGGTTCTCTTCCAGGGAGTGCTCAGAGGCTGAAGAAAACGCCTCCAAGGTACCTTTACAAAAATGTCATGTGTTTGAAAAGTGGAGAGTGAGCGAGCTCACAGTGAGAGTGATTCACTCTCCCATATTTCACAATGGCCAGGGCAAAGTCAGGAGCCTAGACCTCCATCCTGGCTTCCCAGTTGGGTAGCAGGAACTGAAGTACTTAACCCATCATCTGCTGCCTCCCAAAATGCATATTACTGGAAACTGGATCAGAAGTGGAGTGGCAAGAACCCCAACCAGGCACTGTAATATAGCATGTGGGCGTCTCAGGTGGCAGCCTCACCCAAGACCCCACAATCACACTTCTAAGATGCTACTTTGTGGTTGGCTATTCATCTGTTCTTTCTCCAGAATAAATGTATTCACATAACATGAGCTTGTTATGTTTAAGGGACTACTACATTTGTTACACACATATATATACATACACACATGCATAACTACATATATATGTATATGTGTGTAATTATATAACATTTACATATCAGTTACAAAAGTATGTTCATGTATTTCTCAGTCAACTGTGTTTTATTTGTCTTTAAGGTTGGGAACCGAGAGTCGCTAGTGGACAGTACGAGTGTCAAACATAAGCTGCAGAACCTGGAAGACAGAGGTGAGAGAATACACTGTTTCTCCCAGAATGAAGTGAAATTCATCCAGGCTGGTACTCAGATCACAGCAGACACAAACGCTTTGCAGGGGCACTGCTGCCAGGCCTCAAGGTGAGCAGGGCGAGTTACCTTGCCAGCTCCAAAAGGTCAATGAAGTCAAAGGGAGAAACTGGGGCTCTGGCCCGCAGCCAGCCCCACAGGGGCCACGGAAGGGACAGCCTGGGACCTGGCTCCCATCCAGCCCTCTCCTGCCCAGCCACTCCTGGTGACCTGCTGCCAGAGGGGGTTCTCATCCCCACATCTGCAGGTCACTTGCAGTTTGTAAGAAATATCCTAGGCAGTTGGTAGGCAAGTTTCCAGGTGACATCATACAGCCACCTTTATATGATAACATCTAGCTATGATGTTAACATATTAATGTAATGAACGAGTATAACACCTAGGCATTCCTTTGTTTGTGTGTGTTTAAGATTTGTCTATTTGAAAGGCTTGGTTAGAGGGAGTCATCTTCCATCTGTTATTTTAAATGTCTTTAAAAGTTTTTTAAACTTTTAACTAATAAATAAAATTATATGTGTATATATATATATAATAACAAAAATTACACATATGTGTGAAATACTGTGTGATGTCTCATTCCCCGCAGATAGTTCGAGTTCTAATCTGGGGAGTATCTGGCCTGGTTTCCGCCGATGGCTGTGCTGACTCACACTCCCAACCATAAACCCGAGGTTTCCTTTACTCCGCCTTCTCACCTGTCCTCGCTGCCTTTTCTCTGTTCGATGCTGGCCATGCTAACTGGATGCAGTGACATGCCGTGGTGTCTGCATTTCCCTGGTTATTAACAGTGTTGAGAGTATTGTCGGTATATCCGTTGGCAATTGAATGTCTTTCTTTGAAAAATGTCTTTTTAGATTTGTTTCCTTTTTAAAAAGATTAACTTACTTAGTTATTTGCTGTGTTGAAAGAGTTACAGGGAGATGGGGAGAGTCAGAGAAAAAGCATCTTTCTATTTTCTGGGTCACTCGTCAAATGACCACACCGGCCAGGACCAGGCCAGGCTGAAGCCAGGAACCTCACCCAGCACTCGCACATGGGAGCAGGGGCCCAAGCATTGGAGCCACTCTTCTGCCTTCCCATGCACAGTAACAGGAAATATTTATCTTACTTTTCTCTTCTTTTGAAAAAAGACTTATTTATTTTTATTAGAAAGTCAGATTTACAGAGAGAAGGAAAGACAGAGAATCTTCCATCTGGTGGTATACTCCCCAAGTGGCTGTAATGGCTGGAGCTGAGCTGATCTGCAGCCAGGAGCCAGGAGCTTCTTCCAGGTCCCCCACGCGGGTGCAGGGTCCCAAAGCTTTGGGCCATTCTTGACTGCTTTCCCAGATGACAAGCAGGGAGCTGGATGGGAAGTGGAGCAGCTGGGACATGAACTGGTGCCCATATAGGATCCTGATGCTTACAAGGAGAGGAGTTAGCCACTAGGCTGCCATGCCAACTAGGCTGCTGTGCCAAGCCCCCATTATTTTTAAGAGTGTAATGGTTCAGTAGCTTCCAACTATTTTTTAATTCAGTTTGCATTGATTTTTTTTCAGTGAAAGAGGCTCATTTAAATTTTTGCACACTAATATCTAGTTTTATGAGTTTCATTTCCCCACAGTCTCTTAGTAACCTTGCCAATAAAAAGACTCTGGTGAGTTTTCTTTTTTTTGTTAATTTTAAATTTCCTTTTTACTATTGTTTATACAGTTGAAAGGGATGCCCAAGTGGGCCTCTGATTAGGGTGGGAGGGTTCAGGTATGGAGGAAGGTGAGTGGGACATAACTTTTAATGTTTTTTTTTTTTTCTTCCTGTGTCAGCAGGGGAGGAGGGAGGAAGTACAATTCCTTGCTGTCAAACTCCATCAGCACCCAGGAATTGCAGACGGTCCTTTGATGATCCAGGGTCAGACGTGGCCTGTCTCGTGCACAAGCCAACACACATGCTAGTGAATGCATCTACCTGTCAGTGCTACACAGCCCCATCTCTCATGCAAACTGACACATGCTACAGCCTAACCCAGCCCAACTAAGCCTGCCACAGGCCCAGTCTCCTGTACACCAGCAGGTGCCATGGCCTAGTTGGGGCAACCTCCAAAAACCTCACCAGGCCTGTATCCAATCCCGGATTTTGTGTGTTGCTGGCTTGTGCTGCAGCCTAGCCTGGTCTGTCCTGCATCCCGTCTGGCTCTTGAGCACACTCATGGGTGCTACATGTTAGCTCAGCCCGATTCACCCCAGACCTAGCCCACACACATGCCAGTGGGTGCTACCACCTTGCCCAGATTGGTCTTCCAACAGCCCTGCCATTGTCCTCACCAGTGAGAGCTGCAGCCTAGCAGAGGAGTACCCACAGTTTCCCTGCCAGATCCACTCCCAGACACAGATCTTGTACTTGCCAGTGGTTACTACAATCGAGCCTGTTATGGCTTGCGCCCAGTCCCAGCACTTGTCAGTGGTGTGGCAGCCTAGTCCGGCCTGGCCTGGCCCACTCCCAACCCGCATATGAACTGGGGGGTGTTATGCTTCAACCCGGCTGCGCTGAGCCCCATCTTGACTCTCGTTTGTGCCAGTATATGTCGTGGACTGGCCCAGTCTGGCCTGCCCCTAGTTCTGGCTTTCACACTAACTACTAGGAGTTGCACCGTAGCAGAGGAGTTCTTCAATTCCCATCAGACCTATTTTGTATCCCCAGATCTTAATCTCACATGTGTGGGGGCTGCTGTGGCCCCACTTGATAGAGCTGGCTCCTGGTCCCGGCACTGAATGGTGGGTATTGTAGCCTAGCATGGCCCATCCCACAGCCATTCAGGTTCTTGCAAGTGCCAGTGGATGCTGGAGCATAGCCCAGTCTGCTCTGCCTCCAAACCCAGCCCACATGCATGCCAAAGCATGCTGCAGGCTTGCTCAGCCCAATCCAACCCCCAGCTCTGGCTCTTGTCACTCCCCAGTGGTAGCTACAGCCCAACAAAGGAGTCCCCAAAGTTCTCCTACCAGAACCTTTCTTAGCCCTGGATCTTGTGCATGCTGGCAGGTGCTTCAACCCAACCTAGTGTGGCCTACCTGCAGTCTCAGCTCTTGTTGGTGGGTGTTGCAGTCTGGCCCAACTGGGTACATTCCACACCCTGCCCTGGCTGAGCTAGTCTGAAGTGTCTTCCAGGTCTCCCACGCGGGTGCAGGGTCCCAAGGCTTTGGGCCGACCTTGACTGCTTTCCCAGGCCATGAACAGGGAGCTGGATGGGAAGCAGGGTTGCTGGGACATGAACCAGAGAGCCCACATGGAATACCACCACGTGCAAGGCAAGGACTTTAGCCGCTAGGATACCGTGCAGACCCTAGTTTTGCTCTTGTTGCCCATGCTTTAAAGGGTGCGACGGACCGGCTCAGCCGGGAGCAATCAGTCCGACGGGAACAGGACCCCGGGAACGGTGGGCAAGGATTTGGCGAGTGACAAACAGACACGACAACTCAAGGCAGTTGTATCTGAGTGCATTTTGTAAAAGCAAAGCATCAGCTTATATACAATAGATTATTGCAAAGGGACATTTTCTTGCTTATTCATGTGGTTACATTTCTACAAACAATTATTCCAGGGAGGTAAGCAGGTCTGACGAAAAAAGATTGTTCTCTAATAGCCTGGTGACAGACTGCAGTTGCTATTTCTTGTGGACACAGTTTGGCACCAGCTACAGTTTTAATCATTAAGCGATTAGCTCTCATTGTGTTTTGTGCCTTACATTGGTTTTAATATTAACTTGTCTATTTTTCTTAGCTTTTCTTCCTGTATGGCTTTTTAAGTTATAGATTTCTATTATAATTTTCTTTTTAGGAATTCTCAAAAATAGTCCTAGGTAGGTTTACTAAAGCTAGTGACTTAATGGTTTTTATTCTATACTGCTTGCCATCCTTGTCCAGTCTCCTGTCAGAAGGCTTCATAGAACTATACAGGAACATTGAGCCTTTGCTGCACATTAACAATATTATTCCAGCCATAAAGATAAGAGCAAAGAGAGTACAGCCAGGAATGCCAAGACCACCAGAGATGCAGCCGAATCCAGGAGGCATCCTTCCTTGAAGCTTCCGCCTCGGCCCGGCGATTTCTCACGCAGGCTCCACTGGAGGTGGCGTGACATCTCTTCCCTTTTTATTTTTTAAATGAAGTTCATAAATGTCTCGGCGAAGGGAGGAGACAGAAGAGTAGATTATTTTGAAGAGGACTGGAAAAATAAAAATAATAAGTAAAATTATTCCGGCAATAATAGCGATGGTAATTATAGTATGAAGCCAACTGAAAGGATTAAGTGATTGTAATCCTCTCTTCAATGATTCTGCTAGATCGCCCAAATCTTCTGCATCTAAATGAGCTTTGCTGATTGTAGAAATTTCTTCCTGTAATCGTTCTATATTATGGGAAATATCACTATCTTTCCAAACTCCTAACAAATGATTCTTGGTTGCATTCCAATTAAAAGAAGTGTTATATTTTAATGGTGTCACACATATATATTTGTAACTAGTATGGCACCTAGTGGAGAGCTGTACCTTTAAATTTTGTACTTCTTGCCCAATTGCTAAGACGGCTTCTTCTAAGGCGTTTACTTTCATTTCTAACTTACGGTCTATGGCTTGCTGTTCAGCCAGGGCTATTGAAACGTTTTTGCTTAAATCATTTACAAAATGAGCTGTTTTTACTTCTTCTACTAAGGCAGCAGTAGAAACGGCTAGAGAGGTTAAAATTGCTATTAAGGCACTTATTCCTAATACAAGGCTAACTACAAAACGCTTAGGTCGCAACAAAAGATCAAGATTTTTCAAAGTTTGTAAAGCAGCATTATCAAACCATGGATCCTCTTTTAAATCAACAGGTAACATAACATATTCCGGTCGCTGTAGTAAAATTATAGCAGAATATTGCTTATCCAAATTTGAAGTCAAACAATTTGTCAAAATACAAGATCGACATTTTATATAATATGATTTTCCTTGATTAATTATAGTTACATTTTTTGGTTTTCCTGCTAAGATGCCAAATGGATACCCAACACATGCTCTTATCCCAATGGAAGTAGAAACTGTTTCTTTTGGTTTCTTTAAAAGTAACATGTTGGCTGCAGCAAAAAGTCGAAACAGCCCAGGGTGCACACCAGTTTTATTATGAGTGGTTGAATGGCTCACAAAGACCGGTGCTACCCATCCAGGCGTGAACCATCTTCTAATTGGCTCACCAAGTGTATTAGGGGTGTATCCCCCAAATTTTTCAGAACTATATTTCAAATAATCGGTATAATCATAATCAGGACTTTCTACTGAATAATCATAGATGTAATCATTTGACCCATAAGGCTGATGTACTGAAGCCTTTTGAAATCCACATTCTAACCATTTAGGTGATTTTATAAAAGAATCCCAAAATTGATCTTTATCATGATAAATTTGAAAACAATTTGGTAATGGCATATTTTCTGAAGGTAAAATATAAGATTCATTATAATTATAATAACCTAATGTCATAATTCCAATTTCCCACATTAACCTTTTGTCATTCTGGTCACCAGAGTTTCTATCAGGTGCATCAGTAAGTAAAGTTCTGTAATTAATTGGTAAGCAACCTGGAGGCACTCTGCCTCTTATTGTTACACAGATTGGGGTAGTATCAGACATTCCTTCATAGTCAATGACCTGTGACGTCTGATGAGAAGAAGTAAAATCTTCATATCCGCCCAAAAGCTGGGTATTATTAGTCATTATTTTGATTTGCGTTTCTTCGCCCCATCCTACAGGATGAAGAAAGGGTGGATGTGGAACATAAGCCCAATAGATGTCACCAGAGACAGTTACTACCTGTGCAGTCAAAATTGCAAGCATAGCAAGGAAGATATTTTCAAAAGTGAGAGGCTTTCCTGCAGAAGCCACAGTGTTTTCTGCTTCACGAGTCAGTTTCTTTATCTGGCCCCAGGTGGGAGGTGTCGCCTCTTTCGTTGTCTTCGCTTGCCGGGCAGAGAGGTTGAGTGTCTTCAGCTTCCGTGTCATTTTTCTGATTTGTGTTCTGCGCCTTCTCCTTCCATCTGTCTGGGTCTTCATTGTAGGGTCGGATGAGTCTGTCTGGGATCCAGATGGGTGCCTCAGCATCCTGTGGAAATACACATGCATATCCTCTTCCCAAGGTTATTAGTACATCAGGCCCTTTCCAGGTGCCTGTTAACAAGTCCTTCCAATGTACTTTGGGTTGAATTTTTAGTAACTGTGGTTCCCAGTGTCTCTGCATTGGGGTCAATCCTTCTTCATTAGTGTTTAAATAGTTTATAGTAAATAAAGCATGGTTCAGTAATTGATGAGGGGAGTAATATTGATTACTGGCTTTTAATCTTTGCAATTGTAACTTTATATTCTGATGGGCTCTTTCAATAATTGCTTGTCCCTGAGGATTATAGGGAATTCCTGTACTATGGGCGATTTTCCAGGTTTGACAAAATTTACTAAAAGCTTGAGATGTATAAGCAGGAGCATTATCAGTTTTTATTTTTTGAGGCAAACCTAAGACTAAAAAACAAGCTATTAAATGCTGAATAACATCTTTCACTGCTTCTCCTGTTCTTGCTGTAGCCATTACCGCTTGGGAGTATGTATCTATGGTTACATGTACATATTCTAACCTACCAAATTCTGATATATGGGTTACATCCATTTGCCACAATACTTGTGCCCTCAGGCCTCTGGGGTTAACACCCATTTTTAGAGAATGATGGACTTCTGGACACCAATTGCAGTTTTTTACTATTTGTCTTGCTTGTTCTCTAGTTATTTGGAACATTCTTTTTAATGCCAAGGCATTTTGATGATGAAGTTGATGACTTTCCTGCGCTTGCTCAAGTGCAGTACCTATTATTTCTTTTGTAAGCATATCTGCAATAGTATTGCCGAAAGAAAGAGGGCCTGGCAAGTTAGAATGTCCTCTAATATGACCCACAAATACTTTCTCTCGCCTATTTTGAATGACCTTTTGTAATTGTTGTAATAAGGGCAGAATACGTGAGGAGCCTGAAAGTAATGCAGTTTCTATGGCAGGAAACAAATTAACTATATACTTGGAATCAGTGTAAAGGTTCATGCATTGAGGCACGTTCTCGAGAGCTAAAATTACTGCTATAATTTCTGCCTGTTGAGCAGAAATATTTTGAGTTCTTTTTATAATTGGGGGCTGCCCAGGTAAATGGACAGCGGATATTCCATTAGAAGATCCATCAGTAAAAACTAGCATGGCTTTATCTAGAGGTTCTTGACTTATTTTTAAAGGAAAAATTATCTCAGTTTCTTCCACAAATTTTAACAACGGATTTTGAGGTAAATGATATTTTATTTGCCCTGAATAATTTTGTAACGCTAGTCCCCAATCATCATTAGTCTGTAACAAATAATCTACTTCCTGTCGCTTATAGGGGACAATTATATTATGCATTTCTTTGCCAAATAATTCTCGTGATCTTATTCTCCCTTTAATAATCAATTGACTACACAAATATATATAGGATGAGACCATTTTGACTTGTGTGTGTGGTAAATGCAACCATTCCAATACTCCATTTTGCCACAAACACCCAGTCGGGGTATATTTTGTTTTAATAATAATTAAATCCCATTCTTTATCATAATTTAATTGTTTAACCTTTGCTTCTTGCAATTTGTCTTCTATTAAATTAATCTTTTGTAATGCCTCAGTAGTTAATTTTCTAGGAGATTTAGGATTAGCTTCCCCTTTTAAAATATCAAATAGTGGATGTAACTCTCCTGTGGTTATTTTTAAATAAGGTCTCACCCAATTTATGTTTCCTAATAACTTTTGGAAATCATTCAATGTCTTTAATTTGTCCAATCGAATATGCATTTTCTGAGAAGTAATACTATCACTATTTATATTTTTACCTAAATAATTTAATGGCCTATTATATTGAATTTTGTCTGGAGCAACAACTAATCCATAAGCATTTAAACTTTTCATCATTTTTTGTAAAACTTTTTCAGTTATTTCTCTTTTTTTATTTGCTATCAATATATCATCCATATAATGTATTATATAAGTATCTGGATTCTCATTTCTAACATCAGTCAGTGCTTTATCTACAAATTTTTGACACAGAGTAGGACTATTTTTCATCCCTTGGGATGATATCGTTGAAATGGTCTTTTAAAATTACTAGAGGGGATGCTAAAAGCAAACCTTTGACAATCTTGAGGATTTAACTTGATGGTAAAGAAGCAGTCCTGCAGATCTATAATAATGATAAAGTAATTTTCAGGAACTGCTACTGGAGAAGGGAGGCCAGGTTGTAATGCCCCCATGTCATACATGGTACTATTAATTGCTCTTAAGTCTTGTAGCAATCGCCATTTTCCTGATTTTTTCTTAATAGTAAAAATAGGTGTATTCCATGGACTATTAGATTCTTCTAAATGCCCCAACTTTACTTGTTCAGCCACTAGTTGTTCCACAGCTTGTATTTTTTCTTCTGTTAGGGGCCACTGATCCACCCACACTGGCTGATCATCTTTCCATACTATTTTATCTGCGTATAACTCATCAGTGGCCTCTAGAAAAAATTTTGTTCATCATCTAAATTTTTCGTGGTTAGTTTTATTTCCATGTCATGCATGATATCTCTCCCCCATAAGGAAAAAGGTAAAGACATAATAATATAAGGTTGAAAATTTCCTGATTTATCTTCACATTCCCACTTTAATATTTTAGAGCTTTGTGCCACATTAGTTGCTAATCCTAATCCTACTAAGGTTGAAGATGTATTAATAACTGGCCAAGTATTGGGCCAATCTTTTCCTGATATACATGATCTATCTGCTCCAGTGTCTAATAACCCTGTTATAGATTTTCCTTCTATTTTTATAGTTTTAAAAGGTCTTTCTTTATCTATCTCTTGTGTCCAGGCTATGACTCCAGTTGACCCAAACCCCTCACTTTCTCTTGTTTCTTTTAGACATGGGTTTGGAAACTTCACATAATTAAGCAATAAAATCTGGGCTATTCTTTGATCTTTATGTATCTGGACTACTTCTTTTAATGGTCTAACCATAATTTTTACTTGTCCCATAAAATCTGAATCTATTACCCCTGGTAGGACTTCAAAATTTCTTTTAAAGTTGGAACTTCTTCCTATGATTAGTCCAAAAGTTCCCTCAGGCAATGGCCCTTTTAAATATGAATCTACAAGCTGCACCCCATCCATAAGGGATAATATATAATCATGTTGGGATGCAAGATCAAGCCCTGCACTCCCTGGAGTTGCTCTAGGCAGCTCGTGTATGGTAAATTCTGGTGCTAATGGGTTCAAAGGTGATTGTTCGGGTTCCTTAGGAACCGCCCCTCTTTCATTTACGGGGCTGAGGGGATGCCCCCCTCCTCGTTTTTTGGCTTTTCCTTCTCAGTTAGAGGAGTTCCATCCTTATGGAACTTGGACCTGCATTCATTTTTCCAATGCCGGCCTTTTCTACACCTAGGGCATAATCCTCTTGGGATGCCCTTGCCACCCATTGGGTTTGACCCCTTTTTTATTTCTATATGGGGGCAATGTTCACTTATATGACCTGTTTGTCCACATGCAAAACAGGTGACCCCCCCTTTTTGGGGGCCTTTTTCTTTCTTTAAATTCTGAATATATGCGCCGAAATTCTCTCTCTTCATAGCTGCAGCATATGCCATTCCTTGAATGACTGCTGGTGAGGCATCTATACATACTTTCTTGGACACCTTACTCCCTCCTTTGAGCATGTGTCCCAAGACTGACAAGAACAACTCTTTGCTCCTGGATTGTGAATGCCTCATGGTGCTTTACCTTCTCGTCCTCTAAACCTGATGATTCTTTATCAGGGAGCCTGCAACGCTCTGACGAGGTCCTATCCTTGCCTGAAAATAATAAGTAAAAGAAAAGAAGAAAGCTTACCGTCCCGATGAATTTTCAAGTCCCTGTTCGGGCGCCACCTGCGACGGACCGGCTCGGCCGGGAGCAATCAGTCCGACGGGAACAGGACCCCGGGAACGGTGGGCAAGGATTCGGCGAGTGACAAACAGACACGACAACTCAAGGCAGTTGTATCTGAGTGCATTTTGTAAAAGCAAGGCATCAGCTTATATACAATAGATTATTGCAAAGGGACATTTTCTTGCTTATTCATGTGGTTACATTTCTACAAACAATTATTCCAGGGAGGTAAGCAGGTCTGACGAAAAAAGATTGTTCTCTAATAGCCTGGTGACAGACTGCAGTTGCTATTTCTTGTGGACACAGTTTGGCACCAGCTACAGTTTTAATCATTAAGCGATTAGCTCTCATTGTGTTTTGTGCCTTACATTGGTTTTAATATTAACTTGTCTATTTTTCTTAGCTTTTCTTCCTGTATGGCTTTTTAAGTTATAGATTTCTATTATAATTTTCTTTTTAGGAATTCTCAAAAATAGTCCTAGGTAGGTTTACTAAAGCTAGTGACTTAATGGTTTTTATTCTATACTGCTTGCCATCCTTGTCCAGTCTCCTGTCAGAAGGCTTCATAGAACTATAAAGGAACATTGAGCCTTTGCCGCACATTAACAATATTATTCCAGCCATAAAGATAAGAGCAAAGAGAGTACAGCCAGGAATGCCAAGACCACCAGAGATGCAGCCGAATCCAGGAGGCATCCTTCCTTGAAGCTTCCGCCTCGGCCCGGCGATTTCTCACGCAGGCTCCACTGGAGGTGGCGTGACAAAAGGGGTCTTATCCAAGGAATCATTGTCTAGCCAAATATTTGTGTATTTCACCTACATTTTTTTCCCTAATGCTTTCATAGTTCAGGGCTTAGATTTAGGACTTTGGTTTTAGTACATGAAGAGAGGCAGGACTCTCATTCTGCGTTCCTTTTGTTAGCACCATTTATTGGAAAGACCACCATTTCTGTAATGTATGTTCTTGGCACTTTGTCAGCAGTCAGTGGACTACATATATGTGAGTTTATTTCTGAGTTCCCTTTTTGGTTGACTTATGTGTTTGTATGTCAGTACCATACTGATTTAATTACTGTAGCTTTGTAGTGCTGTTTGAAATAGGGTATTATGATACACCTGCTTGATTTGTGGAGGAGGAAAAAGAGGGGGATGCTTTGTATTTGTTTGGTTATTTTGGGATATTTCAATTTCATATGAATTCTAGAATTGTGTTTTTCTAATTCTGTATAGAATGTCCTTGGTATATTGATAGGGACTTGCTGAATCTAGATTTCTTTGAGTTGTATGGATACTCTAATGACATTGATTCTTCCAATACACAGTTGTGTGTGTGTGTGTGTGTGTGTGTGTGTGTGTGTGTATGTGTGTCTTGGTTATTTCTTCCATCATTGTTTTATAATTTCCATTGTAGAGATCTTTCACATTTTGGGGTGAAGTTACTCCTGGGACTGGCATTGTGGCATAGCTGATTAAGTCACTGCCTGTGACTTCAGGATTCTATGTGGGCACCAGTTCAAGTTGCAGCTGCTTTACTTCTGACCCAGCTCCCTGGGAATAGCCTGGGAAGGCAACAGAAGATGGCCCAAGTCCTTGGGACCCTGCACCCATGTGATGTAGAAGAAGTACCTGGCTTCAGCTTGGCCCAGCCTTGGCCTCTGTAGCCATGTGAGAAGTGAGCCTGTGGATGGAAGATTAATCTGTCTGTCTGTCTGTCTGTCTGTCTCTCTTTGTAACTCTACCTTTCAGGTAAATAAATAAATATTTTTAAGATTTATTTATTTTTTATTGGAAAGTCAGATACACATAGAGGAGGAGAGACAGGAAGATCCTCCATCCGATGGTTCACTCCCCAAGTGACCGCAATGGCCAGTGCTGCACCAATCTGAAGCCAGGAGCCTAGAACCTCCTCCAGGTCTCCCATGTGGGTGCAGGGTCCCAACACTTTGGGCCATCCTCGACTGCTTTCCCAGGCCACAAGCAGGGAGCTGGATGGGAAGCGGAGCTGCTGGGATTAGAACCAGCGGCCATATGGGATCCTGACGTGGTCAGGGTGAGGACTTTAGCTGCTAGGCCATGCCGCCGGGCCCAATAAATAAATCTTTAAAAACATGTACTCCTAGGTATTTAAAGTTTTTAGTTATTATGAATGGGATTGTTTCTTGATTTTTCCTAAAATCACTGTTGGTATATTAAAACACTATTGTTTTTGCATGTTGATTTTCTAACTTATGAATCAACTGAATGGGTTGATCAACTAACTTGTCATGGAGTGTTTAGGCTCTTCTGTATGCAAGTCATGTCATCTATAAACACTATTTCTTCCTTTCCAATTTCAATGTTCTTTTTCTGTTTTTCTTCCCTAGTTGCTTTAACTCTTGCAGCATTATTAGAGTGTGGAAAATGGACATCCTGTTTTTCTCAATTTGAAGGGAAATGTTTTTGAGTTTTGTCCCATTCAATGTAATTTTGGCTGTGTGTGTGTCATATACCATCTTTGTTATAGTTTTGAAGGTTGTTTCTTTACCTAATTTTTTGGTGAGTTTTTATCACAAAGAGACACTGAATTGCAAGAGCTTTTCTGCTCTGTTAAGGTCTCACGGCTTTTGTTGATTTGATTGATGTGATTATTAACTGATGTGTAAATATTGAGCCACACTGGGATAAATTCCACTCGGTTACGACGTATGATCTTAATGCAGTGTTGGGTGTTTGGTGTCACTGTTGACTTGAGCAGGCTCATCAAGGATCCTGGTGTGCAGTCTCCTGTCAGTGTTGTAGCTTTGTTTGAGTTTGGCATCAGAGTAACTTGGCCCTCATGAAAGGAGTTTGAGAGTTCTGAACTTCTCAGCATTTTGGAATAGTTGGAGGAGTGTTAGAGATAGTGCTGTTTTAACTAGTTTGTAGAATTCTGTTATGAAACCTTCAGGCCCTGGAACTCTGAAATTTCTCACTGTCACTTGTGATGGGTCTTTCTGGATACTCTACATATTGATTTATTTTGCATAGGTTTTGTTTATTCAGGAATTCTTCCATTCCCTCCAGGTTTTCCAATTGATGAGCATATTGTTCACAACCGTTTCTTAGGATCCTTGTGGATGTGTGGTATCCGTGGTAGCGGTGCCTTTCTCATCTCCAGTTGCTTTTCTCCTACAGCTTGTTTTGGCTTTTCTCACCCCTGCATCATTTGTTTAACTTCTTTCCAGTTATTTTGTGTGTTTACTGTGATAAACTTCCTGCTTCCAAGGAATTTTTGTTTACTTCTCAATTTATTGGATGGCCCATTGGTCGCGCAGGTGCATGCTGTCCCATTTCTCAGTTTTCCATGTTTCTTGATGTTGATTTCTAGTGTTATTCCTCTGTCACCTGAGAAGATACATGGTATGATTTCAGTTTCTCAAAATGTGCTGAGACTCTGTGGTCTGTCCCAGCCTAGAAAACATTCGTCCCCCTACGTGTGCTGAAGGAAAACGGTGTCTTCCACCTGCCAGATGAAAAGCTCTCTGAGTGGCTAGAAGGTCAGTTTGGTATAAACCTTGTATCAATGCCTAGGGATCTGTGCAGGGCATTGAGTCTTTTTTATTTTTAATTTTATTTGATTTTTAAAATGATTTGGTCTACCTGTATGTTTCAACTGGGAAATTGAACCCATTACATTCAAGGTTAATGCTGGTAGACAAAAACAAATCCCTGCTGTTTTGGTGGCTGATTTAAATGTTCTTTTCTGCTTCTCCTGTCCTTCACCCTTGCACTCTGGGAGCTTTCTGTGAGCGAAGCCTGGGCTCTCTCCCACTTTTGTTTGGTGCATCTGTTCTGTTAGGGAATTTGGTACCAGCCTGTGTTTTCATGGTGGCTATATTTTTATTTTTAAAGATTTATTTTTTATTGGAAAGGCAGATTTACAGGGAGGATGAGAGACAGAGAGAACAATCTTTCACCCTCTGGTCATTCCCAAAGTAGCTGCAATGGGTGGAGCTGAGCCAATCTGAAGCCAGGAGCCAGGGGCTTTTCTGAGTCTCCCACGCGGGTGCAGGGTACCAAGGCTTTGGACTGTCCTCGACTGCTTTCCCAGGCCACTAAGCAGGGAGCTGGATGGGAAGAGGAGCTACCGGGATTAGAACCAGTGCTCCTGTGGGATCATGGTGTATGCAAAGTGAGGATTTAGCCTCTGAGCCTTTCAGCGTAGGCCTCCCTGTAGAGTTTGGTAGTAGGACTGGTCCCAGGGTTGATGAGGCCTCTTGGTTTGTCTTTGGAAAAAGTATTTGTTTTTTTTTTTCTCTTTCACTTCTGAGACAAATTAGAGCCCCTTTCTCAAAGATCTCATTTCTTGGGCTGTACATTTTATGTGAGAAAAGTAGGTAAGCTCATGGTCTCTTTCAGAAAAGTATTAGCAATGACTGTGTCTCCCCTGGGTGTATTTTGGGGATGGCTCTGCAGGTGCGACGGAACACTGCGCTTTCATGTCCTTGAGCCAGCTCCTGCCTTGGCTCTGTCTCGGGGAATAAGGAAGCTACACTTTTCCCCAAAGGATAAACTTAGGGAATTTTCTTCAGAAAAACAATACCGCAGCCTTTGAGGCATTTCAAGTGTTTTACAGATTCCTAACATTGCCCTCAGTCAAAATTCATCATGTGCTTAAGTGTTTAAAGTTTGCATGCTGTACTCTGACGACTGCAAGAAAATAGGGTAATTTTATAATTTAAAATATTTATAGATTTATTTACTTTTTTACGTGAGAGACAGGTTTACAGAGAGAGAAGGAGGAGCAGAGAAAAATCTTCCATCTGCTGTTCATTTCCTAAATGGCTGCAATTTCCAGAGTTGAAGCGATCTGCAGCCAAGAGCCAGGAGCTTCTGTTGGGTCTCCGCCGTGGGTTAGGGTCCCAAGAACTTGGGCCATCCTCCTCTGCTTCCCTAGGCCTCAGGCAGGACATTGGACCAGAAGTGGAGCACCTGGGGCTTGAACCAGTGCCCATATGGAATGCTGGCACTACAAACATAGGGCTAGCTTGCTAAGCCACTGTGCTGGGCTCCTGCATCTGTGTGGTTGGAGAGGCCTCTAGAACCGTGCAGGAGGCCGGCGGCTAGCTCCTCGTTCAGCAGGGCTCTGAGTGCCTGGTCCAGAGCCTGTAGGTAGAGGCCTTCACTGACTGTATGCTGAGTAAGGAATAAGAAAAGCAGGGAACCCTAGCAAGGGATGAAGACCTTTGGGCTGATTCAAAACGCAGGCCAGCATCTAGACAGAATCACACAGAAATGCCATCGGTCGACTTGTAAAAGGTTTAGATGTGCTCGTTCCAAAGATATTTCAGGCTGGGCTGGTCAGTGACAGATACCATCTCTAGTTGCTCATGGGGTCAGTACTTCACAGACAAGAGTAGAGCGAAGGAAGGAATGAACGATGCTGGGGAACGTGCTGCAAATCCTGCTGGGAAGATGTGGCTTACAGCCCACCCCTCAGGGACGTTCGTTCGTCCTACCACTCTGCGCCACAAGGTGGCACCCCAAAGCAAGGCTCTTCAAGCGCCTTGCTGTGGTGGGTTTTGTTTTAAATCAAAAGTATGAGTTTAGCAGTGAACCATGGACACCAATTTGTGTTCACCAAAACTTGGACCCAAAGTATGTTCAGGATCTCCTCGCGTTTCAAAAGTTTAAATTTCCAGAGGAATGAAGACAGGTGTATTCTTAGGAAAGCGAGGGTACCCCTGACTCTGCCAGCACACGGTGCTGGCCAACTTGGAGATGGCTTTAGTTTAGCCAGTGTGTTCAATGTTACCTATGTAGTCTTTAAAAACATTTAAAAATTTATTGGAAAGGCAAAATAATGCACAGAGAGACTTATTGATGGGTTGATTCACATCCCAGATGGCTACAGCAGCTAGACCAGGAGAGCCTGACTGCAGAGGCCAGGGACAAGGAGCCCAGGTGTCCACCTGCAGCCAGGAGCCCCCAGGGCCATGCTGCAGTGCCAGTGTTGGCCAGCACGTGGCGCACTCCAGAGCACCTGCCCTGCAACCGTGTGGCTTTGAGAATTCCTGTTCCTGCTTTGGTGGGAACACTGCCTGGTGAGTCCCTACCTGGCAAGGTAGCACATCCCTACACATGTCTTCCCTCCTCAAAGGAAGCCCTGTCCCCAAGGGTCCTCCTCCAAGCAGCAGTGGACTTCAGCTTGGTGCATGGGGCAGACGATCCATACTCAGCAATGAACAGGGGACAGGTTTTCCTTCCTGCTGTCAAGGATAGATACTAACTGGGATTTTAAAAAATAGGACACGATGCATTTCGGACCAAAGGAATGTGTGTGTGCGGGGAATAGTCCCTGATGTGCTGTGTTTCTCTTTAGATGTATCAGCTGAGAGTTCAGTAAAGTCAAAACAGTCCAGACTAGAAGGCGACATGCCAGGATCCCCCTGCGTGGCAGCTAACACCCCACATCCAGTGGGAGGTCCTGGTGAGAACGAGATAAAACTTGCAGGCGGAACCGACCCAGTTGGGTTGCAAGGGAGTTCCAGTTAAAAGATCAGAGTAGCTGCAGAGGCCTGAAGACTAAGCAGTTTTTCCCTTCCAAAGATAAACTGTTGCATAAATTACAGATAAGAGCAAGCACCATCCCCTCCTAGCATTTTGATAGCTGTAATTCCTCGGGAACTGAGTGTTCTAACGAGGGTGGGAAAATTTTTGGTTTTTTCCTGCTAAGGGCCATTTGGATATTTATAACATCCCTCATGGGCCACATAGAATTACCAACTTAAAAATTAACCTGTAATAGATTGGCTTTGAAATCCCACCTACAGCTGCCTTGGCAGGACCAGACCGAAGGATTTTGCCGCCAGTGTTAAGCAGTGGCCGCGGGCTGTGCCTCTCCCTACCCTGTTGTTCGGGTCTCTGCCCTCCCTCATGGTTAGCAACCACATTTTTTTTTTTTTTTTTTGCTTTCAAAACGACTGTATGAGGCAGTCTTGAGAAAGCTGACCAAAAAATGTGTATTACAGAAAAGCTCTGTGTAGCTTTCAAAATTGTTTTGTACCCAAATAATGATATCTTCAGATTTCAATTTTTTTTGGAGCTTTTTCAAAGTCATCTCACAGCAACTGGGGAGAATGATCTGGCGCATCCGTGTGTGTCGGCTGGGCTTGGGATAAATGTCCCCATGTATTTGGAAGCCAAGGGCTCCTAAAGATGAGGTTGCAGTTCCCAGACACGGGAAGGCGGTGCTTCTGGCCTGGGTTGAGTCCTGGGGTTGCTGGGGGCACATATGCATCAGACAGTACCAGCTTCACACAATTTTTAAAAAGATTTCTATTTGTTTTTATTGCAAAGTCAGATATACAGAGAGGAGGAGAGGCAGAGAGGAAGATCTTCTGTCCGTTGATTCACTCCCAAAGTGGTCGCAATGGCCGGAGCTGAGACAATCCAGAGCCAGGAGCCTGAAGCCTCCTCTAGGTCTCCCAGACAGGTGCAGGGTCCCAACGCTTGGGGCCATCCTCACTGCTTTCCCAGGTCACAAACAGGGAGCTGGATGGGAAGTGGGGTTGCTGGGACACAAACTGGTGTACATATGGGATCCTGGCATGTGCAAGGCAAAGACTTTAGCCACTAGGCTACTGCACCAGGCCCACATACGTTTTTAGACAACTTATTTTTATTTGAACAGTGAATTTTCAGAGCGAAGGTAAGAGAGAAAAAGAGAAGTTTCATTTGTTGGTTCATTCTTCAAATGACTGCAAGGGCCAGAGCTGAACTGGAACTGAAGCCAGGATCTTCTTCCAGGTCTCCCACATGGGTACAGGGTCCCAGGGCTTTGGGCCATCCTGCTCTGCTTTCCCAGGCCACAAGTATAATGCTGGAAGAGAAGTGGAGCAGCTGGGACAAGAGCAACATCAGACGGCATGCCGGCACTGCGTTAGTTTGCTGTGTCACCATCCTGGCCCCACATAATTTTTTTTTTTTAATGAGAAACGAATGAGTCCGTGTGTGCACATCCGTTCTGATCACTGCAGACCCACTGAAGCCCCGTGAGGCCAACAACCTGAAGCCAGGTGGCCCGCTTGTCCCTGTAGATACAGCCCTGACCATCTTCTGGGTCTTCCTTGAAAATATCCTAGCTGGCATTCAGGATATTAGAGCAATCACTGTGACTGCTAAGCTCTAGATGTTTAGGGAAAGCAGTCTGAAGGGCCTGTGGGAACTCTATCCACGATGCCACAACCAAGACCAGCCCTGCTGCAGTCACAGCGGGGCGGCCTGGGGGGCACCTTTGAGTCTTGGCTGAGTTCTCTGGGTAGCAGATGGGCTGGATACACCTACTTTGAGCAATTTGTTTTCTGCAATGTTTCTTTCTGTTCAGAAGGCTTCTCTGCTCCATCCCCAGAAGGGGCGCCAGAGGGCGCAAATGGTTCTGCCATCATCACAGCCTTTGAAAGCTTCTCCAGGCGCCTGAGAAGAAAATATGAGGCAACGCCATCCTTGAATTTCATGGCTACTTTGTCACACACCAAAGCATGCGATGCGAAGTGAAGGAGGCCAGACCCAGGTCCTGTGTGGCTGGCCCGCTGACAGGTGGAATTGAAAGTACCTTGAGGGCAGGGACCGGAGAAAGGGTCTGGACGACACGGGCAGATGTTGGTCACACTGTGGAAAGTTAGGTTATAAGAAGGACAAGTTCTGGGGATCTACTGGGCAGTGCCAGCACGTTCAGGTGCAATGATGTGCACTCGAAATCTGCTGAGAGTAGAATTTAAATGTTCTTACGACGCACAGAGAAGTAACTGGAGTGATGAGTGTGAATTGGCCTGGTGCACGGCGATCATTTTACAGTGCATTCCAAAAGGGTGAAGAACATGACATGAAAATGTGTTTATTTTCACGCCAACATTTGGTGACATCCGTAGTTTTTCCTGGATAGTCCACGAGCTATTTGAAGTATAGAATTTCAGAATTTTTGCATTCCGAAACTCAGTTTTGAGTTCTGCTTTCCATTAACTTTTTAAAGTACTCTTTTATGTAGAATATGAAACTAGCGCACGTATGCTTTGAATAAATATATTCATCAACTATGCCTCCACAAATTGAGGAGGAAAAGGTGGGGACAGACTCGTCATTGTGAGAGGTGTGTGTGAGGTCCCTCGGCGATGCTCCAGGGACCCTCAGCCATGGTTGCTGACCTCAGTGCCTTTATGATGCGGGTTTTACATTTTAGGAAATTCTCCCTGCCCGGACTCTCCTGGGCCTGAGTGAGTCGTTACTGGATCGGATTCAGGGCTAGACTTTAGTGGCAGCATTCTCAGACAGTGGGGCGGCCAGCAAGCCATGATGGGAGGAGGGAGAGTGAACAGGTGGTGGTCTGGCGGGGTGGCCCCTAGAGAGGTCGGAGACGTCTGGGAGACTGTGCGTTCAGGTGTCCGGCAGCCTGGTCGGAGGATGAACATGGAAACCACTGCAAACAACACATCAGCCATCCTGCTCCTTGCAGATCCCTAACGACTTAGCTACGAGCACCTATGAGAAAAGTGTCTTAGACTAACTGATATCATTCAACTCCCTTGGTAAACTACGCGTCTAATTTTCCACAGTCCTAATGGAAACCAATTTGAAATGGAAATGTATTCACAGTGTGTGTACTGATAGCATGAATATACGTTTTTCCATTGCAGCCATTGTTTATTTGTGCCTAACTTGAAATGATTATTGAAAAGTGTGTACCAAGGTGCCTTATCGTAGTTTCTAAGCAGTCATGTCTGCATGAACATTATTATGTGAGAGTATTTCAGAAAGTTCATGGGGAATGAAATGAAGAGCAAGTTTATTGGGGGTTGGGGCAGAAGCTTGTGTTTACATCCCATGCATGCCTTTTGGTAAGCTGTAAAGGTTTCTTGAACTTTCTGAAGGCCCCTGATAGGCTGGCAGTCTGTTTTAGATGTCTAGCATGAGCTCCGCCCTAGGCCAGTTGAACCCAAAAGTGATCCTTTTGCTGTGGTTTAGCTCAGGCACAGAGAGAGTCTGCTTCATTCAGACAAGGCAAAGCAAGCACCGGAATGCCTCAGGACGCTTTTAAACCAGATACACCTGTGCAGGTAAGGGTGCCTTTCAAAGCAAATTCATAGCAGGATAATCATTCCAGTGTTTGTGCCCTGGCCACTGCTAAAGCCGAGAACAACTGAAGCCCTGGGCATGTGGGAGGCTCCATGCATCTCTCCATTCTTCATTTAGGTAAGGGATTAACAGAGCTGCCCTACTTAAGCAAATAGCATTTTTAAAAACCTACAACCCAGTTGTGGAGAGGAGCAGGCCCAGCTATCTGTGTAAGCAAGCAAACAAACAATGCTAGATAAAATGAGATGTGGCATACCCATCCAGTGGGATCAGCTTCAGCCCTCCAAAGCAATACATTCCGAGATATGTCATGACCTTTGAAAGTCTTGCAAACACTCTACTAAGGAAGTGTCCAGAAAAGATTCTGTCCAGAAATGATTCAGTGTGATGCCACACCTCTGAGCTGCTCGGAGCTGTCACGTTCAGAGACAGAAAGCCTATACAGGATTACAAGAGGCTGGCTGGGAGTGTTATTTATTGAGACTTTCTCTTTGGACTGATGGACCAGTGCTGGAAACAATGATATTGCCTACAGAACCCCAAGTACACTTTGTACACTGGCATTAGTGAAAAGGATTTAATTTTTACTATAATAGGAAAATCTGCACACTCCTGCACACCCTTATGAACATGTAGCAAGAAAGGCAAAGGTGCCAAGATTTCAGGGTGCCAAGACCCCAGCAGCCAAGGGGTCCTCTCATGGCGGAGACCCCAGCAGTGAGGGGGTCCTCTCATGGCGGAGACCCCAGCAGCGAGGGGGTTCCTCACATGGTGGAGACCCCAGCCTCGAGGGTCCTGTCGCTGCGGAGACCCCAGCAGCGAGGTGGTCGTGTCTCTTCCCAAATGTCCTTTAAATCATCTGAGTTTCCATAACTTTCCACATGAGTCACTTTTCCTATCCACTAGCTGAATGTTTTAAAACTGGAGACGATTCAGCAGCCCCACCTAGAGCAGAGTTCCTGTGCAGTTTAGTCAGCTAGTTAGAATTTAATCTGCAGACTGGTGCTTAGCATAGTTTCCAAGTGATAAATTTTAATAATTCTTGAGAAAGAAAGAAAAGCAGAAGTCATGTCAAAACATAAGTGGCAAAACGAATATATGATTTAAACTACTTTTCTATATTTAGCTGAAATTTTAGCAGTGGAGTTTGTTATTATTGGGCTAGCACTCCTTGTGTCAGGAGGTCTTAAGAATTTTGGCAGACAGGAAAGCTGACGGAAAGTCTCTTTGGCTAACAAAAGCCCTTTCTTAAGCGCTTGAGGAAGGTTTCCATTACAGCAAATTGAGAAAACCCAGGAGGAGAGAAAAATACTAAATGGCACTATTTTTGTTCAGACTGTCATGTTTTCTTTTTCTCTCTTTTCCCTCTATTTACAAAAAATAATATCAAGGATTTCTTCAGTAGAGTGGATCTCCACAGGCTCATAAATGTACACTTTGCCTATGTTGTCAGGAGAAAGTAACTGACCTTCAGCTAGAAAGTTTGTGAATGACAAAGGGTCATAGACTTGTCAGGGATTTTAGGGATTCAGGCTCCTATCTGCAATCCATGGAAGAATTCAAGAACCAGATACTAACAAAGGTTAGCAGAATAATACTATTTACTAGCTAAGCAAAGCTATACTCAGGTTGTGGAGCATTGTGTGGAGTGAGCTGCACAGGTTTAAGGTCATCCCTCTGTGATCTGGAGGTAAAGCAACTGCTGCTTTGTGGGGAGTTTTTTGGGATGGATTGGGCAGTTGTAGGAATTGGATGACTGCCCATTTTCTGGAGTGTGTAGGAAGTTTGGAAGTATGGTGGCATCCAAGTACATGGGAGTAGGAGTGACGGCCATGATCATTTTGTTGCATTGAGGCTTTGCTAGGCTTCGTGTCATTACAAGATAGTTACCAGCCATGCTGAAATTATCAGCAGCACTGGTGCTGGGCAGTGGCTTGGCTACAGCAGCTACTTCAGGTGGCGAGTCAGGGGAAGCATTGAACAGAAGATCTGGAAAAGATGACATATTCCCTCTACAGCTTTCTCTAATCCCTAAAAGTCTCCTTAACTATCACAGAAGGAGTGCATTAAATTTTAGAAACTTAAGGTAAAAAATAGTTGGTGAATTTCCACAAAAAAAAAAAAAAACCATTATTTTTCCAGGTGGAAGTGTTTCAAATGAAATTTAAGGACTATTGCAAATTTTATAGAAATATTCTCACTTATGGGCCCGGCACGGTGGCCTAACAGATAAAGTCCTCGCCTTGAACTCATAGGAATCCCATATGGGCGCTGGTTCTAATCCCAGCAGCCCCGCTTCCCATCCAGTTTCCTGCTTGTGGCCTAGGAAAGCAGTCAAGGATGGCCCAAAGCCTTGGGGCCCTGCACCTGTCTGGGAGACCAAGAGGAAGTTCCTGGCTCCTGGCTTCAGATCAGCACAGCACCAGCCATTGCAGTCACTTGGAAAGTGAATCATTGGATAGAAGATCTTACTCTCTGTCTCTTCTCCTCTCTGTATATCTGACTTTGTAATGAAAATAAATAAATCTTTTTTAAAAATATTCTCATTTACAAGGTTTATTTGAACATTTGTGAATTTGGGGATATACAAAGCTACACTGAAAAGCAAATTCTCAGCTGTTTTCTACAATTATAACATTCTAACAAAAATTACTTGATGTTTTCTTTCTTCTTTATAATCACTAACGTATGTGCACTTTTTACAAAGTCACAGTTCAGCAAGACAGCCTGTAGCCAGCAGAATTTGAATTTTGTGAAACTGAATTTTGTGTTGGCCAAAATAAATAATGTCTACCTTCTACATGGTGTTTATCAAGTAGCAGCGGGGTCCAAGTTCTTTGACGCAAGAAATTGGAGAACCCAAAAGAAGATAAAGGCAGAGTTCAGCAGAGAAACAAAATCTATGTGCATGAAAATGAAAGAGTGTGTCTGCTCCAAGGTGAGCTGCGGTCAAGAAACTTCGGACCTTCCTTATATCTGAGCTAGTGCCAAGGGGGTGTCTGAGATAGAGCGTAATCCAATGTTCATAAGAGGTGAAGTCTGGAGGGGCTGTGCTTGGTTAGCACTTATTTCCTAGCCTTTTTTTTTTAAATCTTGGAAGCATCATGTCTTTAGATGTGTGATGAGAAAAGAAGTGTCAGCTGTGGTAATTTCATTATAGTGGCATTATAATTAGCTCAAAGTCATTTCAAGGTCACAGGCAGCAGCAAATTTATTATTGTTGACTAGCAGCAGCTCTAGACAGTGGTCTCACAGAAGTTAGGACGGTGAAAAGGTACAAGGCATCCTTGCTGTCCTCCTCTCGGAGTACTTTGGCAAACACCTTCTAAGCCAGGAGCCGAATTGCTCATCCAGTTGAGAGACGATCAACTTGGGGAATTGGCACAGCTGTCTCAGTTTGATATGGTGGAAGCTGGAGGGTGGAGCTGGGTAATTCACTCATTCTTGTTAGCTAGCTCCTTACTTAGATCATCCATCCCCCTGTTGGAGATTTTCTTCCCTCGATTTTTAAAAAAAGGCCAGGCAAGGCGGACTATTTTTCTTCTTACATCAGGCTGTCAACGCTGCCTTGTAAGGGAGCAAACGTCCCTTACAAATTGATCTAGAAATCCCACTGTGGGAGCAAGTTTCACCACTAGTGGTTGGTAGTGACTGGAGTCCCTGCATGACCATAATTTTTACACAGCACTGTTAAATTCTGGAAAACAACAAATTTTACAATTGCAAGAAGTATGCATGGGCCAAAAAGGATTGTAAGAGAGTAAAAATGCATTTTTCTGCTTCTCAAGAGTGTTAGAAGCTAAAGGACATCCATTGAAACACTTGGATTAATCATGAACCTTTTGTTATTTTTTAAGTCAACTCTTATTTTATTGATCACTACATATACCCCGCTATGTTCTGCCAGTAGGTAATCAAGGGCTAGTGATTGCCCATGACCACTTCAGCTAGAGTATCTACAGAATTGTAGGTTACTCTAGGGCCTGGCCAGTGCTCTGGACTGTCACCTGAGATAATAGCCATGTGTCTCAAAGCAACCTCCTGGTGCGTAATGAAAGTTTCTTCTTTTGCTATTGCAGTAGGATGGCTTAGCAGAGTGATTTGATGCTAATGGTAGTTTCCCAATACAGATAGAAGTAAGAGAAGCATGTCACTTGAGATTCAACAACATTTCATTGTTCTTTTTTTAATTATATATATTTTTATTAATTATTTTGCATTATGTGACAGTTTCATAGGCTCTGGGAATCCCCCCATCCCTCCCCTCCCCTCCCCCCTGGTGGATTCCTCCACCTTGATGCAGTATTACAGTTCAAATTCAATCAAGATTCTTTCCTTGCAAACATATACCAAGCATAGATTCCAGCTACTTATTGTCCAGATGGGTTGAACAGTTTCTTGGGGAGACCATTTCTGGTCTGAAGTTAGAGCTGGTAGAATATCATCACAGTCAATTAAGAGTCCCAATATAACATCAACAGCAATTTGCAATATTATGGAATTGACATGGTTTTGAGTAACCGGTATGGTAAAAAAAAAAAAAAAAAAAAAAAAAAAAAAAAGCAAGTCCTAACCACAACCTATGATTAGCTCATCGAAATTTCAATTTTAGTTTATATACAGGACCGGCTGCTATATACCTTAAAATGGCTATAAGGTACCATTCAGCTATCTCGTGTCTATTTCATTTTAGTATTTAGCCATTTGTTGTGTTGAAGTATAATTTTGCTGATCTTGGCAGATTTTAGGATAATCTAGACTGGCTTGTAACTCTAACAAGATATTTGTCGACATTTAAGGTGCAGAACATTTTTTTTCGGGGGGGGGTGTGCAGGAAAATGGTGTCATGGTGAGGAGTAACTAATCTTTGTGTCCCACCCAGCGAGGCATGAGCCAATCCACGCCAGCTCTTTCCTGTCAGATTTCAAGCTCTACTTTCTGTTGTTTGTCTATTTATTTTAGTTTTTTTTTAGTTTGTATGATTGTTTGTTTGCTGTGAGGGGTTTTCAAAGCGATCCCGATGGTCATTGCGAGGGAGGGGGGGTCCAGAGGTGGAGCCAGGCTCGGACCAGAGAAAGCTCTCCTCCCTGGTCCCGAAGGACGTTTATTGTTCTTCTGTTTCTGCAGACCACTCAGGGCTTCTGGTTGTCTTTCCGATGACGTTGGTTTCTGCGCGGTAGTGTTTGGACTTCTTCCATCCCCTGCGGAAGCTCTGGTTGGGGGTGGGTGACCTCAGAGTACTCGGCCTCCGAGGGCATCCAATTCCCTGTGGCCTCCTTGGCAGTTGGGATATAGTCCTTGTTGCTTGTATTAATAGTTTGTGGTGAAGGTCTGGGAGTCTTCATGGTTGGGATCCAAGCTTCCTCCTTACCACCTGCTCCACTCTGGAGTGCCCCCCTGCTCCACGCACATGACCTCCTGTTAAGAGGTTGTCAGGATCACACCCGTTTCCCTCCTCATGCATTGGTATAGTAGTTTTAGTGTTGTTTAGTGCCGCTTTGAGTCTGTCAACAACATTTCTTTAAAAAATTATGTATTTATTCATCTGTTTGTTTGTTTGAAAGGTATGGTCACAGGTACGGAGAAAGAAAGGGAGGAGAGGAGAGAAAGAAATATTTTCCATCTGCTGATTTACTCTACCAAATGGCCACAACAGTAGAGGCTGGACCAGATTGAGTCCAGCAGCCCAGAACTCTACCCAGATCTGGCACTTGGGGAGTCAGGAGCCAAAGCACTTGAGCCATATCCTGCTGACTTCCCAGGAATTTGATCAGAAGTGGGACAGACGGGACACAAACCAGCACTCATACAGGATGTCAGCATCAGAAATAGGAATATAAACCAATGTGCTACAGTGTCAGTCTCCTGTAACAGCCTGGATATCTGTAGGGAAAAGTTTATGGCAAAAGGAATAATTTTAATTATCATTTAGCACCTAGAAGATCAACTTGAGATCTCCAATTGGCTCACAATAGTAAGCAGAATTGTGTGGATGTGTCTGTGAAGATGCAAAGCGAAGCATTTCCATTCTTGACAGATAAGTCGCAATACAAATGTTTCATAATTTAACTGAAGGAACAGTGTTAAGTACCATCAGGGAAGCAAGGCAGATTGTCAGGAGGGGGCCTTTCCATCAATATCCATAATGACGCAACTCTATGAAGACTGACTGGGGCCCCAATGTAGGAATTTGGAACAGACTAAGCAGCTCCTGTGTCTGAGAAAATGAGCATCACACCCTGCAACATCCACAGTGATCCAAATCTCCAGAAACATAGTATGGGAAGTGCTGCATGGTCAGACAGGTTGTGGAAGCTGTTTGAATTCCCAGGCAAAGTCAGACCACAACTATGAATGCGAGGGAACTGGGAGTCCACCCCGCCCTTCAGAGCTGAGGGAAATCCCAGTTCCAGTGTTTATATAAGAAGCAGAAACTGACTGGACTTTTCATTTGGAGACATTAAGTGCACCACTGTCCCAGCTCACACCCACAACATGTGCTTTACCACACATAGGTTTCATTTGTTTTTATTTGAAAGGCAGATCAGATTTACACAGAGAAGGCAAGAAAGAAAGATCTTCCATCTGCTGGTTCTCTCCCCCAAAAAGTTGCAAGAGCCAAAACTGAACTGATGTGAAGACAGAAGCCAGGAGCTTCTTTTGGGTTTCCCACATGGGTGCAAGGTCCCAAGGCCTTGAGCTAAAATCTGCTGCTTTCCAAGACTACAATCAGGGAGCTGGATGGGAAGTGGGGCAGCAGTGGACACGAGCCAACACCTATATGGGATCCCAGCATTTGCGAGGTGAAGAATTAGCCACTGAGCCATTGCACTGGGTTGCTGAAACATTCCTTTGCAGCATTTCACACATGGCCAACCCAGTGGGTTGGAGGGTACATGCAAAGTACAGGTTGCAATGACTGTTACCATTTAAACTTGTTGTCAAACAGTTGTGAGTTGATAAAATCTATCCCCAAAATCAGATGGAGATGTACTCTCGGAGACTCAAGGGTCTTTATTCAGCCATCCCACAATGGCTGGGATGGCAGCCACTTAGCAAGTTGCTGATAGACTACTGCCAACAGCCTCCACAGTGAAGGGTTTTAAACTCTCAAACCACATTCTGGGTAGTAAGACAAACCAGATGAGGTAGTAAAATCAAGACACTGTTAATCAGATAAGGATAGAGACGCACAGGTGGGAGCTGTAAGCAGTTTACAGAAGCAATAGCAGTGTTGTCAGCATCTGGGGTTGCAGCCCCCAACAGTCTTTAACCAGAAAAAACATGAGTCATGGACCATATGTCCGGGACTTGTCCTTCTGTCAGCTCTTGTATAAGGGGTAGGAATTGGGTCTCCAGGAGATCAAGATGGAGTCACAGTTGTTCGCCGTTCAGTATTGCCCTGTATTAATGGACTTTGGAAGGATTTCCTCCTTGGATTGAAATCAACAGCATTTCAGAACTATCAAAGCCACTTTAGCAGAACCCTCAGAGAATGCTCTACCTCGGGCATGTCATCAGGTGGCACTTCCCCATCCCTGGGTAGTGAGGTGGTTGGGAGGCTAGAAGCAGCTTCTCCCTTATCTGCTCCCTTCTCCCAGACAAGAAGAAAAAGAAAACTTGGAAACAATTTTCTCATCCACTTCCCCCTAATCCTCAACCCTTCCTACCCTGATCAATTATGTAAATATCATAAAATATTTTTAAAAATCCATGTTCACCAAAGCAGATTTGATTTGCTCATTGAGTGCTTTTATAATGCATAAAATATTTCATCATTAAATGTATGCCTTATGAAATATGTGCAAGATTTTGCTAATATTCTCGAAAACAAAGGCCCAACATCCAGTGTTGGAAGTTGAAATACTCGGGAAATATAAGAGACTTCAAAAATTTGTTGGAAAACCAACATTTAAAAATAAACTCACATTGGTGCAAAGACAAAAAACAAAATCTGACTTTCCAATACAAATAAATAAATCTTTAAAAAATAAAGAAAAATTAAGGCCCAGTGCAATGGCTCAGTCAGCCAAGTCCTAACATTGGGATCCCTTACAAGTGCCAGTTCATGTCCCAGTTGCTCCACTTCCCATCTACTGGCAAAGCAATGGAGGACGGCCCAAAGCCTTGGGACCTTGCACCAACCTGGGAGACCTGGAAGAAGTTCCTGGCTCTTTGCTTCAGATCAGCTTAGCTCTGGCCATTGTGGCCATGTGGAAAGTGAACCAGCAAATGGATAATCTTTCTATCTCTTCCCTCTGTCAGTTTGATCAGCATTTACAATAAGAATAAATAAATCTTCAAAAAGTAAAATTAAAAATAAAAAATGTTGGAGCCATCATATTTAGTGGCATCATTTTAACATTTATGCATCAGGAAATCTTGTCAAGCTCTATCATAACTCAAAACTTCATAGAACTTTATGCATATAAAACTTTATATAACTCTATAAAACTATATGAAATTTTATCATAATTAAATTATTATCATTTAGCATATAACTCAATCACCCATAACAATTCAACAGAAACCTGCAGAGATTTTAACATTTTTGAAGAAAACGAAGTTCTAAGTTCTGTGTGAATAGTTATGGAGGATTTTTACAGTTCAGTTTTGAAAGATGACTTATTGCCCTGATAATGTTAACATGTTTTACAACTTAGAGGAAAAAAGAATTAAATTGCCCAATTTTATCCACAGTAGAATTCAACCTTTTTTATAGCCAGATGTTTTCTCCAATTGTGTCCTTAATTTTACAATATCTATCATCTACTTTTTACCTATGTGACTGAAATTCTAGCTCTGTTTTTTATGAATAGAGAAAGGCAAACAGGAAAGGGGAAATGAAGAAAAGAGGAAATGAAGAAGGAAAAGTAAGAAAGAGCAAAGCTTTTTCTGGTTTGAGAGAAAAAAAATATTTGTTTAAAAAAATTTTCCTGACACTTGTGAGTTAAAGACTTTGTGCATGCAATGCACCATTGATTATACTTCTTCACTATGTCAAATGTTTAACTCAGTTATCGTATGTTCTGTATTAGACTGAGGGTGAAAGTATACGGCCATAAAGCTTTTGTGGTATTCAGTACATATAAATTTGCTATAAGTAGAAGTGACGTAATGTGGTGATTCAGCAGTCCGATTCAATTTAGACCTAACTGCTTCAATTGAAATTAGCAGTTCTCATGTTTTCTGTTCATCCCACAGACTTTCATAGACTTACACTGACAATCATCTGCATCAAAACAAAAAAAAAAAAAAAAAAAAAAAGGAAAGGGGGTTTTTAAAACAACACTGCTTATTGTACTCAGTATCATGACTTAATGGTTTCTGGAGAACAATCATTCCCTTGGGAGTTTAGTATCTAGACCAAAATTGAAATTACAGAAAGTCCTGGGGTTCCCTAAGTGTTTGAATTGTCTCATTAATGAGTTCAAGGTGCACATCCTTACTTGCCACTACGGAAAGAAACCTTTTCCTGAATGTTTTGAACAAGTCCCCAATATGAGATACGATGGGGGCTTAAAAGAACATCTACAGTCATTTATGACCAAATTTAGGCTCTCTCAATTCAATTATTAAATTGTGACTATAAGGTGGGTAAGGGAATGACCAGAGAAGAGAAGCTGAAGCCACAGATCAATCATTTAGGCTATGCTGGGCTGGAGCCCCACCTTCACTGTACAACCTCAACCCCTTTCTGTGCAGCTGACATGCTGTTTGGTAGCCTGGATTAAAACATGTGTTATGAAGTCCACAAATCATGACAAAATCAGGTAGGTAGCACAGCTTAAGAGAATCTCATATTATTCCAGGAATAAGTCTTCTTACAAAAATCATATTTTTACTATATTAGCTTAATATATAACAATTATATTCTTATTATAGTGAGAATTCAGTCTTTAGAGGCCTTAAAGATATTGACAGAGGCCATGCCCAATTCCTACGCCTATTGCTGAGAAAAGCCTCAAGTTCATTTCAGGCATTGTTGTTAACCCACACGCTGGCTCTTTTTTCCAATTGGACAGAAAGCCAATCACTGACACTGGGGTGGTAGAAGAAAGTAGGTATTATCGAAAAGTACAGAGCAAGGACTGGACAGCTTTTGCTTAATTTCTGGACTCCCGGAGGAGTTAGAGGTAATGGGTTCTTAGAGATTGCAATTGGGGCTGGGAAGTGGGTGTTCAGCCTTGAGTCCAGGTTCCTGGTTAGTCAGTGGAGCTCATGGCTTCCCTTTGACAGCTGTGCTCTTTAGGGATTTTGTGATGCCCAGGTGGGCTCTAGTTGCTCTGGGAGGTATGTGAAGGTGGCAGTTATATTTTGCCTGGACCTGGAGTTTCTCTGAAAATCACCACCAGGACAACAGTGGCCATGGAGGTTCTTCTGTATTGGAGAAGTAAATGACTCTGAGTCAAGGAATGAAAATCATATACGGTCAGCTGGATAGGTCAATGAATTCCCTTTGATAAGGCGTGAGCAAGGACACCTTCTACTAAGGAAGACAGACACGAGCTTGCATCCTGCTTTTGCATTGAGGTTCTATTTTATTTCCAACTGTCTTTTTCTTTTTTTTTTTTTTTCTTTTTTTTTTTCTTTTTGTTATTTTTTCTTTTATTGTTAATTATTTTGCATTATGTGACAGTTTCATAGGCTCTGGGAATCCCCCCCTCCCTCCCCCTCCCCTCCCTCCCCCTCCCCTCCCCCCGGTGAATTCCTCCACCTTGATGCAGTATTACAGTTCAAATTCAATCAAGATTCTTTCATTGCAAACATATACCAAGCATAGAGTCCAGCTACTTATTGTCCAGATTGGTTGAACAGTTTCTTGGGGAGACCTTTTCTGGTCTGAAGTTTGAGCTGGCAGAATATCATCACAGTCAATTAAGAGTCCCAATATAACATCAACATCAATTTGCAATGTTATGGAGTTGACATGGTTTTGAGTAACCAGTGTATTAAATAAATAAATAAATAAATAAATAAATAAATAAATAAAATAAAAAAAAAAAAAGGAAAACAAGTCCTAGCCACAACCTATGATTAGCTCATTGACATTTCAATTTTAGTTCGTATACAGGACCGGTGCTCTATACCTTAAAATGGCCATAAGGCACCATTCAGCTGTTTCGTGTCCATTTCATCTTAGTATTTAGCCAGTTGTTGTGTTGAAGTAAAGTTTTGCTGATCTTGGCAGATTTTAGGATAATCCAGACTGGCTTGTAACTCTAACAAGATATATGTCAACATTTTAGGTGCAGAACATTTTTTTGGGGGGGGGGGTGTGCAGGAAAATCCTCAACACCATGGTGAGGAGTAAAACTAATCTTTGTGACCCACCCAGCGAGGCATGAGCCAATCCATGCCAGCTCTTTTCTGTCAGATTTCAAGTTCTACTTTCTGTTGTTTATTTATTTTAGGTTTGTTTTGTGTTTTGTTTTGTTTTTTGTTTTTTTGTTTTTTTTTTTAGTTTGTATGATTGTTTGTTTGCTGTGAGGGGTTTTCAAAGCGATCCCGATGGTCATTGCGAGGGAGGGGGGGTCCAGAGGTGGAGCCAGGCTCGGACCAGAGAAAGCTCTCCTCCCTGGTCCCGAAGGACGTTTATTGTTCTTCTGTTTCTGCAGACCACTCAGGGCTTCTGGTTGTCTTTCCGATGACGTTGGTTTCTGCGCGGTAGTGTTTGGACTTCTTCCATCCCCTGCGGAAGCTCTGGTTGGGGGTGGGTGACCTCAGAGTACTCGGCCTCCGAGGGCATCCAATTCCCTGTGGCCTCCTTGGCAGTTGGGATATAGTCCTTGTTGCTTGTATTAATAGTTTGTGGTGAAGGTCTGGGAGTCTTCATGGTTGGGATCCAAGCTTCCTCCTTACCACCTGCTCCACTCTGGAGTGCTCCCCTGCTCCACGCACATGACCTCCTGTTAAGAGGTTGTCAGGATCACACCCGATTCCCCCCTCAGGCATTGGTATAGTAGTTTTAGTGTTGTTTAGTGCCGCTTTGAGTCTCTTATCTATGAATTACCAGATTTGATCTTGATAGGATATATTGTACTTTTTTCTCACTCTTTTTATGGTCCTGAAAGATTTCCCTGCACTCCCCCCCATTACAGGTTAACATAGCGTATTGAGGGTATAGTAGGTTTTACAGTTTTTTGATGTAAATCTTAAGTATTCTGACATTAATTGTTGGTTCATAGATTATATCGCCTTATCTTATTGCATTGGATACAGGTTATAAGAGATTGCACTAATATTACAATATACAAGTACTATTTTCCAAGTTGTTCTCTTTTCATCTCAGATTAAGGCAAACATGTGGTATTTAACCTTTTGGGATTGGTTCATTTCTCTTAGCATGATGGATTCCAGTCGGGCCCATTTGTCCACAAAGAATTGCATTTCGTTTTTTTTAATAGCTGAGTAGTATTCCATGGAGTAGATGAACCATAGCTTTCTTAGCGAGTCTTCCACTGATGGGCATTTTGGCTGCTTCCAGGTTTTTGCAATTGTAGATTGTGCTGCTATGAACATAGGCGTGCATGTTGGTTTCTTGAGTAGAAGATGTTTTGGATATATCCCAAGGAGTGCTATTGCTGGATCATATGGTATGTTGATTTTCAGTTGTTTGAGTATTCGCCAAACTGATTCCCATAGAGGCTGTACAAGTCTGCACTCCCACCAGCAGTGGAGAAGGGTTCCCTTTTCCCCACATCCTCGCCAGCAAGTGTTGGTGGTATTATGTATGTGTGCCATCCTTACTGGAGTTAGGTGGTACCTCATTGTTGTCTTCATTTGGATTTCCCTTATTGCCAGGGAACTTGAGCATTTTTTCATATGCTTGTTTGCCATTTGGGTTTGTTCCTTTGTGAAGTGTTTGCCCATTTCCCATGCCCATTTCTTGAGCAGTTTGTTTGTTCTGGTGTTTTGGTTTCTCTGGAGATCTTTGTATATTCTGGAGATTAGCCCTCTATCACCTATGTCGTGTGCGAAGATCTTCTCCCATTCTGTGGGTTGCCGTTTTACTTTATTGATTGTTTCTCTAGCTGTACAGAAGCTTTTTAGTTTGATTAGGTCCCAATTGTTTATTTTGGTCTCGATTTCTACTGCATTTGGAGTCTTTTTTTAGGAAGTGAGGGCCTACCCCTAAGTGTTGCAGTGTGTTTCCAACATTTTCTTCCAAAAGTTTGAAGGTTTCTGGATGTAGGTTTAGGTCTTTTATCCATTTAGATTCGATCTTGGTGTATGGTGAGAGATGTGGGTCTATCTTTTGGTTTCTGCAGGCTATTAACCAGTTGTCCCAACAGCATTTATTGAACAGACCTTTCCATTTGCTTGGGTTGTTGTCTGTCTTTTTGTCGAAGATTAATTGACTGTATCTGTGTGGGTTTCCATCTGTTGTTTCTATTCTGCTCCACTGATCTTCCTCTCTATCTTTGTGCCAGTACCAGGCTGTTTTGATGACCACTGCCCTATAGTATGTCCATAGATCCGGTACTGTGATTCCCCCTGTTAAGTGCCTGTTCTTCAGAGTGGTTCTGGCTATTCGTGGTTTTTTGTGTTTCCAGATGAATCTGTGTATCATTTTTTCCAGTTCGATGAAGAATGCTGTGGGTAATTTGATTGGGATTGCATTGAATGTATATATTGCTTTTGGTAGTATAGACATTTTGATGATATTAATTTTGCCTATCCAGGAGCATGGGATGTTGTTCCATCTTTCGAGGTCTTGTTCTATTTGATTTTTGAGTGTTTTGTAATTTTCTTCATAAAGGTCATCTACGCTTTTGGTTAAATTTATTCCCAGATATTTCATGCTTTTCTCTGTTATTTTGAATGGTAGCTTGTTGGTTAGATCTTCTTCCATCTTGCGGCCATTTGCATACACCATGCCAAAACTGTCTTGGAGTTGATGCACAGCGGTCCTGTGCGCTGAGGAGAAAGGCAGAAGGCACACTGAATACTCCCCCGTGCCTTGCAGACTGGCACACAGCTAGGCGGTACTGACCCACAGGAACCCACACCTCTGGACTGTGCAGACCCGGGTGTGCCTCTGGCCTGGGCGGTCCTGTGCAAGCGCTGGGGCGGGCGGTCCCCTGCACTCGGGTGGGTGGTCCCGTGCTGCTGGGGTGGGCAGACCTGCGCAGGAGGCGCTTCTAGAGAGCATCTGGAACAACCCACGCCCTACAGTCCTGTGCTTGGAAAACACACCAGGAGGGCACTGTGGACCCGCGTGCAGGAGGCGTTCCCAGAGAGCGCCTGGAACCTCCACGCCCTGCAGTCCCTGACACTGGGGACACACTGAGAAAGCACCTAGAATCCTCTGTGCCCTGTGTTCCTGCGCAAAGGGGGCGCACACAGAGTGCCTTCATTCCCCCACGTCCTGTGGTCTCATACGTGTAGGGGACAAGCTGAGAGTGCGCTTTGAATCTGCTGGGCCTTGGAAGTGGCGCCCTGTGGTCCAGTGTACTGGAGACGCACCAAAAGTGCCTTGAAAATTCCTACACCCTGCTACTCCACGCCTGCACGCTCGGATCTCTACAGGATAGCGCTTGGAGACCCCTCAGCAAGCTGGTGCCTGGGTCTCTCAAAAACAAACACTAGACTAGGGTGAGAATCCAGCAACACCTTGGGCCACAAATATGGGAAGAAATAAGAGAGTTAGTGACGTAGACACAGCTTGCTCCGCCCCAAAAAGCCACCATAAAGCCTGGTCAATCGCAGAGATTACAGATGAAGAAATTGAAGACGTCTCTGATAAGGAGTTCAGAAAAATAATTATAAAACTCTTCAGAGACAATGAAAAGCGATGGGACGAGCTCAAAGATTTTAAAAACCACATAATCACAGAAACAAAATCGCTCAAAAACGAGATCCTAGACATGAAGAACAAAGTTGAGAGCTTAGCCAACAGAATTACAGCAGCAGAAGACAGGATATCCGACTTGGAAGATTCCCAGAATGAAAACAGGCAGATTATTAACCAACTAGAGTCACAACTACACAAGGCAACCAAGACGATCCAAGAGATGAACGACATCAAGAAGTCAAATATCAGAATAATGGGGCTCCCAGAAGGAGTGGAAAGAGAGACAGGCATACAACCAGTACTTGAGGAAATTATGCAGGAGAACTTCCAAAATACCTGGAACATGAACCCAATCCAAATTCAGGAAGGCCAGAGGACTCCCCACAGGGTGGACCCAAAACGATCCTCCCCAAGACACGTGGTAATCAAGCTACCCTCCAATGAATACAAAGAAAGAATCCTAAGGTTAGCACGAACCAAAGAGAAGCTTACATTTAGGGGCAGGACCATCAGAATCACTGCCGACTTCTCAGAACAGACGCTCCAGGCAAGAAGAGAGTGGAACAAAATCTTTCAAGTACTGAAAGAGAACAACTGTCAACCAAGAATACTCTACCCAGCAAAGATTTCATTTGTATACGAGAACGAAACTAGATACTTCCACAGCAAAGAGAAATTAGAAGAATATGCCAACACAAAACCAACTCTACAAAATCTCCTTAGAAATACGCTACTCCCAGAGAAAAAGGAAGCAAGCCATAAGCAAGGATGGCAATCAGGGAGATCTCAATAAAGTCCATCCACAGAAACAACAATCAATTACCAACAACCTCAAAAACACAGGTATATGTCACGGCAAAATTATAATTTCTCAATATTAACCCTCAACACAAATGGCTTAAATTCATCACTCAAAAGGCACCGATTAGCAGACTGGGTTAAAAATCAGGACCCAACTATATGCTGCTTGCAAGAAACACATCTAACCAGAAGGAACTTCAGGAAACTTAAAGTGAAAGGGTGGAAACAAATATTCCATGCCAATGGACGAGAAAAAAAGGCTGGTGTGGCAGTCCTATTCTCAGATGATACGGACTTCAAAGTAACAAATGTCAAAAAGGATAGGGAAGGGCGCTACATCTTCTTGAAAGGGAGGATCCAACAAGAACCAATCGCCATTCTTAACATTTATGCTCCTAGCCTGGATGCACCCAGCTATGTGAAACAACTACTTTTGGACTTAAAGGGAGACATAGATGAACATACGATAATTCTGGGAGACCTGAACACCCCACTAACACCAATAGATAGATCAACGCAGCAAAAGCTCAACAGAGAAGCCACAGATCTCACACACGCAATAGAACAACTGGACCTAGTAGACGTCTATAGAATATTTCATCCTAAGGCCACAGACTACACCTTCTTCTCAGCAGTGCATGGCACCTTCTCCAGGATAGACCACATAATAGGACACAAAGCAAGTTTAACTAATTACAAAAATATCAGAATCGTACAATGTACCTTCTCAGACCATCACGGAGTGAAACTGGAAATCAACAACTCAAAATGTCCCAGGAAACATGTAAACTCCTGGAGGCTGAACAATATGCTATTAAACGAACAATGGGTTAGAGAAGAAATTAAAGACAAGATCAAAAAATTTATGGAAATCAACGAAAACCCAGATACAAAAGTCCAAAACTTATGGGACACCGCCAAAGCAGTGTTGCGTGGTAAGTTTATTGCAATAAGCGCGCACGTCAAAGCCCAAGAAAGGCAACAAATGCAAGAATTAAGGACACACCTCCAGGAACTGGCAAAGCAACAGCAGAAAGACCCCACAAACAAGAGGAAACAAGAAATTATCAAAACAAGACAAGAACTAAATCAGAAAGAAATTAAAAAAAACCATTCAGAAAATAAATGAATCAAAAACTGGTTCCTTGAGAGGATAAACAAAATAGATACCCCATTGGCCCGATTGACAAAGAAAAAACAAGACAAAGCAAGAATTAGCAGTATCAAAGATGAAAAAGGCAACATAACAACAGACACTACTACCATTAAGGAAATAATTAGAAATTATTACAAAGAACTATATGCCAACAAATTCGATAACCACTTGGAAATGGAAAGATTCCTAGACTCCCACCACTTACCAAAACTCACCCCAGAAGCAACAGAAGACCTGAATAAACCCATTACTGAATCAGAGATAGAATCAGTGATTAAAGAGCTCCCAACAAAGAAAAGCCCAGGCCCAGATGGTTTTACCACAGAATTCTACAAAACATTCCAACCAGAGCTAACCCCAATCCTTTACAAGCTCTTCAAAACAATAGAAAAGGAAGCAACTCTTCCAAACTCATTCTATGAAGCCAATATCACCTTAATCCCCAAACCGAATAGAGAATTAACAGAGAAGGAAAACTACAGACCGATCTCCCTGATGAACGTTGACACTAAGATTCTCAACAAAATCCTAGCCAATAGAATACAAAAAAACATCAGACAGATCATCCATCCCAACCAAGTAGGTTTCATCCAGGGAATGCAGGGATGGTTCAACATAAGAAAATCCATAAATGTGATACATCACATCCAAAAACTGAAAAACAAAAACCATATAATAGTATCAATAGATGCAGAAAAAGCCTTCGACAAAATTCAACACCCCTTCATGTTAAAAACCCTAACCAGGGTGGGGATAGAAGGAACAATCCACAACATAATCAAAGCAATATATGAAAAACCCAATGCCAGCATCATACTAAATGGAGAAAAACTGGATCCCTTCCCACTGAGATCTGGAACAAGACAAGGCTGCCCACTATCACCACTGCTATTCAATATAGTCCTAGAGGTACTTGCAGAAGCCATAAGACAAGACAAAGAAATCAAAGGAATCCAAATTGGAAATGAAGAAGTCAAGCTTTCACTATTCGCAGACGACATGATTCTCTACATAGAAGAACCAAAAAACTCAATACAAAGACTCCTAGAACTCATATGAGAATTTGGCAGAGTGGCAGGATACAAGATAAATGAACAAAAATTAATATCCAACTGTATTTTTCTTAAATATATTTTTATTTTGAATTTTGAATTATGTGGTACAATTTCATATAGGCTGGGATTCCCCCTGAAACTCCCACCCCTCACATATTTTCCCCATTTTACTACAATGGTGTAGTCCTTCAAAAGGAATCATAATTCCATCAGTCTCTTATTTAAGTGTTCCCCGACATTGCTGGTACAGATGTCAGAAAGTCCAGCATCCCATTGTCTACACATAGCCAACAGTTTCATTGGGAATCCATCTTTCATATGGAAGCAGAGATGCATGTTCCATTATACCCCCACATCTGTATTTGATAGAGCTCAGTACTCCACCACTATGTATTACCATAAGTGAGAAGCCATGAAACAAGGTCAACAACTGGTATGAGTTAGGCAAACACAACAACAACAACAAATGAACCAAGAGAAAACGTGTCACTGAGAAACCAACACATGGGTGACAAAAAGGAAACACAAAAGTCTCTTGGGAAAATGATGCCACCGTGTAATGCATGAGCCAGTGATGAATTCGACAAGAGAAAAGAAATTAATTGGAATAAGCAAAACTGAAACAACAAACATCAAAACACATGGGATACAGCCAAAACAACAAATAAACAACAAAAAACAGTATGGATCGGATTATTGAAGTTAGACTTTCCATGCTGGTTTCCTTATATAAGGGAGAACATGTAGAATTTGTTCTTTTGTGATTGATTCATTTCACTGAGCATAATGGTCTCTAGTTGGGACCACCTACTTGTAAATAGTATAATTTAATTCTTCTTAATAGCTGATTAATAGTCCATGGAGTAAATGTACCACAGTTTCTTTAACCACTCTTCCTTGGATGCACATCTAGATTTTTTCCATGTCTTTGCTATTGTGGATTGTGCTGCTGCAAATATAGAATTACAGAACCCCTTCTCATATGCAGATTTCAATTCTATTGGTTATATTCCTAGGAGTGGGACATGGCAGATTTATTTGCAGTTCTCCAAGCACTCTCCATACTGACTTCCACAGTGGTTGTATTTGCCTACACTCCCACCAACAGTGAAGGAGGGTGCCTTTCTCCCCACATCCACGCCAGCAGGTGTTGTTAGTAGAGTTCTGAATGTAGACCAGTCTCACTGGAGTTAGGTGGTACCTCAGTGTGGTTTTCATTTGTATCTCTCTGATGGTTAAGGAGCCTGAGCATCTTTTCATATGTTTCTTAGCCTTTTAAAATAACACAAATAAGAAAAAAATTATATTCACCACCATTTTATCAGCTATTTTAGTATTTGTGTAGATGGATTCACATTTCCCTTTGATATACCCCTTTACTATTAAAAACAAATTCCTTTGATTTTTCTTACAGTGAAAATTTTCTGGTAAAGAATTTTATATTTTTGCTTGCATGAAAATATTTACTTCCCCCTTATTTCTCAGTTGTGTATTAACTTGGTACAAAATTCCTGGATTTTGCTATATTTAGCTTTTCTCTCAGATCATGAAAAATGTTAGCCTATTATGCATTGGCTTGTATAGCTTCTAGTAAGAAGCATGCTACAATTTTTATTTACATTTTTCCATGTATAACATCTCATTTTCCTGATTGCCTTCATGCTTTTTAGCTTTTTCTTACCTTTTCAACAGAATATAATACATCTACATCTGCTCTTATTCTTTTCTTTCTTTCTTTCTTTCCAAGTTGTATTCTTCTGAATATTCTGTACTTTGAGGACCTGTATTTTAAAGTCTTTAAATAAAACATTTATTTTTCTTGGAAAGTCAGAATTACAGTGAGAGAGGCAGAAACAGAGTCTTCCATCCTCTGACTCACTCCCCAAGTAACCACAACAGCCAGACCTGAACTAACCCAAAACCAGGAGCCAGGAGCTTCTTCCAGGTCTCCCATGCAGGTGTGGGATCCAAAGAGTTGAGTCATCCTCTGCTGCTTTCCCAGGTCATAAGCAGAGAGCTGAATAAGAAGCAGAGTAGCTAGGACTGGAACCAGAGACCTTGTGTGATGCTGGTGATGCCAGGTGGAAGATTAGCCTATTACTCCACATAGTCTATCCCAATTTGTAGTCTTTTTTTAAAAAGATTTATTTATTTTTATTACAACATCAGATACACAGAGAGGAGGAGAGACAGAGAAGAAGAACTTCCTTTCGTTGATTTACTCCCCAAGTAGCCACAACAGCTGGAGCTGAATTGATCTGAAGCCAGGAGCCTCTTCCGGTTCTCCCATATGGGTACAGGTTCCCACCTTGGGCCATCCCCAACTGCTTTCCCAGGCCACAAGCAGGGCGCTAAATGGTAAGCAGGGCCGGCAAGATTAGATATAGCGCCCATATGGAATCCTGGTGCATGCAAGGCAAGCTACTAGGCTACTGCACCTGGCCCCCCAATTTGTAGTCTTAAAATTTTATATATAAATGAGTTCTCCTCCTCTCCTTTTATCTCACTTTCCAATAAAATTTAAAAATATTTCAGACCAAGGATGGTCTTCCAATGAAACCGTTGAATTTATCTGGATAATAAGATGCTGGACTCTCTGCATGGTCCATGCCTGCAATGAAGGAATCATGACTGGATATGAACTGTACTACTGTAACAATATGGAGGAATTCAATATGGGGGAGGGCTTGGGGAGGGGTTGGGGGAATCCCAGAGCCTAAGAAACTGTGATAAAATGAAATTTTAAAATTAAAATATATATATATATATATTTATATATATATATTTATATATTTATATATTTATATATATATATGCTTAGAAGTATGATTAGTTGTAATCATAAATACAAAATAAAAGAGAAAAAGCACTCTATTTTTCTCTATTTGTACTTTTCAGGCCAGCACACAGATTATAATTTGCGTATGTGAGAGGCCTGCCTGACTGAACAGAAAAGTCTTGCTCTTTAAACACATAAACCAGCAGGTGCTGGTTGTAGCACAGTATGTTAAGCTGTCACCTCTAACAGCAACATCCATTTGAACACAGTCCAAGTCCCAGGTGCTCCCCTTCTCACCCAGCTCCCTTGCTCATATGCTTGAGAGATCAGGAGATAGAACAAGCTGGGGCCCTGCCATCCATGTAGGAGACCAGGATGCAAGATGGAGTTCCAAGCTCCCAATCTCAGCCTAACCCAGCCACACATGTTGGGACCATTTGAGTGATGAATCCGTGGAAGGCTCTCTCTCTCCCCGTTCTCTCTTTTTCCTTCCTCACTCCTCTCTCCCCAATCTCTTTTTCTCTGTAATTCTGCCTTTCAAATAAACAAATCTTTTCTAAAAAAACAATGTACTGGACCCACATGATAGCCTAGTGGCTAAATCCTCATCTTGCATGCACCAGAATCCCACATGGGCATCAGTTCTTGTCCCGGCTGCTCCACTTCCCTTCCAGGTCCCTGATTGTGGCCTGGGAAAGCAGTCAGCAGTGGCCCAAAGTCTTGGGACCCTGCACCAACGTGGGAGACCTGGAAGAAGCTCCTGGTTCCTGGCTTTGCATTAGCTCAGCTCCAGCCTTGCAGCCACTTGGCAAGTGAACCAGCCTGCCAGAGGCCAGCTCCAGCCAAGTTCAGACCTCGAGAAGGGTGTGTGGAGTCGGTGAAAAGAAGACACACGAGACACAGACACAGCTCAAGAAGCTGTCTTTTTTATTTACCTAGCCACATCACAAGCTTCTGCACAAGTATTTCTATTTTTACTTCATGACTGAGGGGGCATGCAGACATTTGGTCATACTGTTTGTTACTTCATGATTAAGCAGGTGCCCCTAAAGATGATTCTGCAAATATGCTCATATTCTTCAAAGCAAACCATTGTTCATTTTTCAGTAGTGGCCATGGAGTGATGACCAGGACTCCAAGGCCAAGACACATGTGATTGCCTGCTAATCAGTAATACATTCCTACTACATTTTTATTTCTACAATTTACCCATCACTGAATGGGAAAAATTTCACATGGGAAAAAATATAAAGATTCAAGACAAAAGTTACAAAGATTAAATCCCCTTACAACTATAGGCTCTACAACCCCATAAGCAATCAATCAATAATTAAAAACACATCTCTATTAATAAAAGCATCCATAAGTTCCTCTAGCCAAAATCATAAAAGCAGCTAATTCAGATACATTTTCTATGCATCAAAGAATTGCAAGGACAGGCTATGATCCCAATAAGATCACAGTAATTGTGTTTATCACCAAAGCAGTTTCAGCTCATACTCCTATCACTTTGACTAATATTTAGGATATTTTCAAGCCCTTTCCCAGAAGGTACACCACATGTCTGGGCCAGATTCTGAGGAAATGGTTAGGCACACAATAAGGTGTCCAGAAATGGCATGGGCTTAGTTGTGCTCCTGTGTGTAAATTGTTAAAGGCCCATTCACCAAGACATTATCAGCTATATTAACTCCCAAGTTCACAGCAGTTGCAAAACCCATCTCACAGGGGCAAACAACAATGCCTCAGTGGATGACAGAATTCTTAGTGGGGAGGTTGAGTGTTCATGCAAAGGGGGTGAAACTGTGTCGCTGTGCTTGGAAAGCTATCCGCCAGGCCTTGCCATACAACTGGAAGCCCCTTGTGGCCTTGCCAACATGGGAGCTATTCTCTTCACACCTTCGTGTCATCCACACCCACTGCACAGATCCCAACACCTGCCAATGGAAGATTTTCTGTCTCTCCTTCTCTCTGTAAATGTGACTTTCCAATAAAAATAAATCTTTAAAAGAAGACACTGGAGGGCCCGGCGGCGTGGCCTAGCGGCTAAAGTCCTCGCCTTGAACACGCCAGGATCCCAAATGGGCGCCGGTTCTATCCGGGCAGCTCCACTTCCCATCCAGCTCCCTGCTTGTGGCCTGGCAAAGCAGTCGAGGACGGCCCAAGGCACTGGGACCCTGCACCTGCGTGGGAGACCTGGAAGAGGTTCCTGGTTCCCTGCTTTGGATTGGCGCACACCGGCCTGTTACAGCTCACTTGGGGAGTGAAACATTGGATGGAAGATCTTCCTCTCTGTCTCTCCTCCTCTCTGTATATCCGGCTTTCCAATAATAATAAATCTTAAAAAAAAATACACTGTACTACTGAGAATAAAATTACAAATCAAGATCTCAATATGAAAACAACAGCATAGTTTATTCCTTTGCTTAAGATACTATGGGAAGGAAAAGGACGATATAATGATGTATAATTTGAACATACTTAGAACATGTTATGGTTATAAATATTGTTTATAGCTATTATTGTCTTGTATAAGATATGAGTAAGGAAGAGAAAACATTTCCTTCATAATTATAGGTTCTGGGATATGAATTAAATCGACATAAAGCAGAATAAAAGGAAAACACTTTTAATTACTTGTGCATACATCAGAGTCCCCCCAAAAATACAAATCTCAAGTAAGGACCAGATTATTGAAGTTGGTACAGCATCCTGAGTTACACAAGGAATAGAAGCTTGGGCTTGGAGCTTGCAGAGGTTGGTGACCTGTTGTTAGCATTTGATAATGACTGAGAAGCAACTGAATAGGACAGAGTAGTAAAGGTGCTGCCTCCTGCTCTATATATCCCAAATGCCACAAAATGAGCGAACCCTGAGAGAGCCCAGGAGACCCTCCAGGTGCCACTGTGTGTCGTGAGAGTGATTCACACACGTTTCCCCAGAATGTCCACTCAGCTATGGATTGGATTTGGTTATCTTAGCATCACATAGTCCATAAATAATGATTCAACAACATTTGTTTGGGGTCTTTTTTCCCTAAAATATATATTTATATATATTTATTTATATATCTTACATATATTTAACACATAAATATATGTATATATTTTATATTTGTATGTTTATATGTGTTTATATTTCTATATTCTATATTCTATATTTCTATATTCTATATATAATCTGGTCCAATATCAGATATATATATATATATATATATATATATATATATATATATATATATATATCTCCAGTATCTCAGGCATAGACATTGAAACCTGTGCTCAGCACATTGGAACTGCTCTACTTCCTAAGGGTTACTGAAAGCAGCTCTAGCTAATGGTGGCTCAAAAGCCAATGCTTGAAAGACAAGAGTTGGTGCAGGAAAATTGCATGCTGTCAACTCATTCAGAAGCACTTGTAAAGAAGAATTAAGAGTGAGGGAGGAACATGTTTTTGCTTCACTATTTGCAGGCTCACATGATTTTTTCTGATAACTATCTTGAATTTCTTCAGCTCCAGGTCTGAGTGGCAATGGTCTGGGTGGCATCGGCTTGATTATTTACATCTGGCGGTCATACGTTTTTTGAATTAAACTTATCTGATGTTCCAAAACTTTAGCCAACATCACCGAGGTCAATCTCTGAAATTCTTAAGCAAACATGATTTCTCTGAATTTAAAACACTCAGTGCTTTTTTGTTAAGCAAAATGGGGAAGATGACAGAAAATGGAGTCACTAGAATCACGGGTTCCATAAACACTCATGCCAAGTCTCTTTTTTCAGTAAGTTGTCCTCTTTTAGAAGAGTTCATGAGACATATTCAAGTCTGAATTTTAGTCAGAGTTGTTAAATAGTTCAGGATATGCTGGGATCAATTTCTCATCTTGTTATACCCCTAGCTTCACACAGCTTTTCAAAAACCCCATAACTGTCTTCTCATACACATTATAAATTAGAATATACCTTCATTTAACACTAATAAATAATTTCCTTGGTCCTGTATGTTTAACATCTCTCTGTAATATATTCTTTTCCTAGCATACAAAGTTACCTATATGCTCCAAATACTTTTCTTCCAAAGTATTCATGTTTTTGACACCTGATGTGGCAATATTCTCCCAACAGTGGTTTCCCAGTAAAGGGACACTAATTCTTTAATGGTATTCCTTCAGTTTTACAATTCTCATACACTGTAGAGTATGCTTACTGCATTTTCCTTTTTCACTGTCTCAGCAGTGAAATCTTCTGTTTGATGCATTCACCCTGTGCACAGCGTACCACACCTGGAGAGCCACTGCCATGGATTGCCAGTCACCATTTCTTGGGAAGGCTGTACTCTCAGACACATGCGTATGTTTTCACATGTGTTGGCAAAATAACCATCAAGGGGTGTGTGTGTGTGTGTGTGTGTGTGTGTGAAAGAGAGAGAGAGAGAGATAGAGAGAGAGAGAGAGAGAGAGAGAGAGAGAGATCCTTAATTGAATCATTCTTCTGACCTGGTTGTATGGTTTCTTCTGTTTTACAACTATCGTTAACCCAATGAACATGGAGATTGAATTGTCTAAATCTATTTGACCTATTCTCCCCAGTGCAGTTGAAACTGTCTCTTTCTGTCAGTCGAATATGATGGAACCCTTAAGGTCTTTCTCATGCTTACTGTTTTTCAAATGCAGTTTGGCCAACTTTGACTTCGGCATTACATTCTTAAGACTCAGAATGACATATGACTGTAGGCCAAAACTGTACATGAAAAATGCAGTCTATCCACTGGAATTCTGCAAATCTCTTCCTCACTAATTTGTTTTGGCTCAAGAAGGGCATCATATGTATCCTGGGTCAGAAGGAGGTCCCTCAAAGGATGACAGTCCTCTTGGAGTTTTCCACGGTGGGAAAAGATTCCACTGACAAGCTCTGGAATTCTAATATATGACCTCGACAGTCTAACATCAGCATCAAGCAGTTGGAACAATATTTATTCATATGGCATAATCCCAAGATCATTGACAGTAGTTAGCACTGTAATAGCAGAAGTGTGTGTTTGGCAGCATGTTGTGTGGGCAAGATCTGTATTCGATCTTTTCATCCCCTTGTTGCTAACAAGCCCATGATAGTAAAGCCATTCTGGAGCAGGATTATTGAATGTTTTCTCACACTTCCTCTCTGTCTCTCCACCTCTCCCCTGCCCTCTTCTCTCCCTTATCTCTCTCCTCCCTCTCTCTCTCCTACCCATATTCCTTCCATCCCTTACTTCCCATCCCATCTACTTATGTATTATTCATATTTACAGACTCTATCTTGTTCCTTCTCTTCTTACTCTTATGTGACATCAATAACCAAGAGAAAATCTGCTCTACAACGTATCTATCTGTTCCTGGTTTCATCAAAACTCCCATGAGAACGAAGAATCATGCAGTCTTTAGTCAGATTTTTTAGCTTACTTTCTGTTCAAAGAAAATTATGATTGCAAAGAGCAATTGATAGTTTCAATAGTATCACATCCTTTTAGCCCAAGTTAGTAACACTTTAATCATATATTCTCTATTTTTTATAAGTGTCCTGTAAGTAACTGAAGTACACCTCAATTGATATAATTCACACTCATGATTCTCCTGAAACATGTCCATTCTTTAGAGCTAATAGTGCTGGTTTGTGTCCAGTGGACAGCTGGGAAACAAGGTCCTTAGGATTTTTTAAAAACAATTGTTTATTTTGAAAGTTAAGAGGGAGTGAATAACAGAGAATGAGAAAGGGAGGAAAGGAGAAAGAGAGAGATTCTTCCACCCACTTTACACTCCTCAGATGATCACAACTGCCAACATTGTACCAGGCCAAAGCCAAGTGCTAGGAGCTTCCTCTGGGCCTCCCACTTGGGCCTCTTCCATAACAATACATTCTGCTTGCAAAGTGTCCAATATTTTCTCTACCTCATCTACTTCATGTAGCATATCATCAGACACAGCTCATAAGAGAAAGCTGTTTTAATATTCTCTGTACACATCCCCTTGTTTATAACCCAAAATTTCACTATGTACTTTCCCATTTTCTGATTACCACAACAGCTTTACAAATTGTTTTTCCAGGGGATCACAAGTTTTGAAGTCTACTTCAGCAATTTCTTTAGCTCTTTTCCAGCTTTCGCTAACAGTTTCTGTGCCACATTTAAAGTCTGGTTTTGTTCCCTTTTAGGTGTTTATTAGGATAGTCTCCTGCTTCAGTGTGCCTACTGCTGCATCAGTTGCCTAAGATTCATAACAAAACATCCCCCAAACCTGGCATTTAAAATGTTAGCAATAGGGCAGGCTACTCCTCCGCCTGTGATGCCAGCATCCCAAATGGGCAGCGGTTCATGTCCAGGCTGCTGCACTTCTTATCCAGCTCCCTATGACCTGGAAAGGCAGCAGAGGGTCACCTCGGTCCTTGCACCCCAATACTCATGTAGGAGACCCAAAAAGAAGCTCCTGGATCCTGTTTTGGATCAGCTCAGCTCCAGCCACTGTGTCCGTTTGGGGAGTAAGCGAATAGATGGAAAGCCTCTCTGTAAAATTTGCCTTTCAAATAAAAATAAATATTTTTTTTCAAATATCAGGAATTCATCATTTTTCACACATCTCTAAATAGGCTGGTCATCCTTCTAAGCAATGAAAACACTATTATTACAGTTATCAAACCAAAGCTTAGCTGCAGCTAAATATTTTAAAGCATCCAAAAGTTTTCCTTGAGCTATATATATAGTACATGGTTTGAATTATTTCTGAAGAAATATGAATGTCATGGATATTGACTGTGCAAATAACAAAGGCACTTTTAGAACAACTCAAAGTTGCACACAGTCTCACTCTTAAATGTTATGCCACACTAAATTATGACTTTGTATCAAATCATCACAATTTGTTTGAAATTAGAACTATTAGCATGAGATTCAGGTAATTTTTTCCACATAATTATGAGCTTAAATGAATTCTGGGTTTTGTCACTTAAAATTCTTAAATGATAAGGATACTCAAGTCATTTTTAAAACATAAGAATCAACTTGCATATGTTAATTTTAAATCCTTTTGAGGAAAAATACTTATATAATCAATAAGTGGGCCTTCAGATTTCACCTATTAATATTTTAGAAAACTATTCCAGAAGAAGGTAGATATTAATTAGCTTATGTGTTTGAAAAAGGCTAAACTGAAACCAGAAGTTTGCACTGGAAGAAACACAGCAGCCTTCGAATGAGGCTTTCCAAGCCACCTGGCTTTTGCACATCTAAAGTCCTGCCGTTAGGCAGCAACCAGCCATAGAGGAGCCCCAGCATTCTCCACTCCCACATTCCAGGGAAGTCTTCTTGGCCTACCACCAAGTGCAATGAAACCTTGCAGGGAATTTCATTCCTAAAAGCCCTTTGTCCAGCCATATTCCCAAAGAAGAAGGGGCAAAGAGAAATATAAGAAATAGACCCCCAGCCCAAAAAAACTCCAGCTTCAATGTAGATTAGGCACTCAGTTCCTTTGTGAGTTGCCCACCTGGCCTGTCAGGTGTACTGCTTAGGTGGACTTTGGTTGCTTCCTTCACACTGCTCTGTTTCACGTCTAAATTCTTTTCTTGTGAGGGGACAGGATTCTCTGTTCCAGCTGTTTCTGGGAGTAAAACAAAGAAAATGACAGAAGTGAAAAGGAAACGCAAATCTTTTGATTGCTCTTTCTGCTGTCCACCAACACTTAAAGTTGTGTGTGTGTGTGAGTGTATGTTGCAAATGCCATTATTCATGTTGAAAAATTTAAGATTAAGAATGATGTATTTTGTTTGACATGGGATTAATGTTTCCTCAAATTAAACTAATTAATTCCCCAAGAAAACTTAAATTTAAAAAACTGCTGAGTTCACTGAAGTTCATCCTTATAGGTCACAGCTAGTTAGTATTTGTGCCTAAGTGGATAAGAGAGCTCAACCCTTGCACGGGATGTTACTCTGAAAACCAAAACAACTACCCTTCACCTCCGTTTACCAGCATGGTTTGAATTCAGTTGTCACAAGTTTGGATAAACCTGGTAGAGAAGGCATATTGAGCAATCCTAAGGAATGGATCATAGGCCAGAATGAACCCTGCTGAGTCATTAGCTAGAAAGACCCAGGCAAGTCTATTCCGAGGATTGAAAATAGCGGCCATTAGAATCAAGATGCCGGAATAGGGTAAGGACATGTTTATACAGACAGAAAAACATTTAACCAGGATGAAGCAGAGAGGACATATTTCAGGAAATAGGAAAGGACAGAACAATGGCAGAGGGGTACCTGGAGACTGACAGACACAGGAAAGCAGCGGACACAACGGTGTGGTGTTGCAGAGACTGATATTCCAGCATGGCAATCTGAATTCCACAGCAGCCGGAACTCCACCAGCAACCAGGTGGGAAGGGACTTTAACTGGGAGCTGGGGAGGTGAACCCAGACAAAGAACTGCCTGTCCGTTCTGCTGGTCCGTTTGATTTGACCAGGAGCAGAGACAGAGCAGCAGATCTCAGATGGGCAGTGCAGGAACAGAGTGGATTTCACAGTCCAGTCAGCCCCCTAGAGCTGAATTGGGCGCCATTTTGCATAAAGAGGAAAGGGCGAGGGAGAGGACTGAGCATGCGCTGAGCTGGGAGCAAGCTCATTTCTGTCTGGGTGAACTGCAATGATGTGGCATTCTACTTGTTCCACTCAGGGCAGGTCTGGGTAGCCCTCGGATCTGACGGCCAGCAAATCAAGAACCTTAGTGGTTGTACGGCAGGCACCATTTTGGGCACTGTGGCAATAGCTTTAGGACTGCAGGGGACAACAGTGAACTGCACATGTGCTGATCTCACGAGAACTTGCTGAGGTCGAGATTGCACTGGTCCCACAAGAAAATAATACTGACTGTGTCATCGTACGGGTCAAAATAGGTCCGTGTGGCACCCAGAACTAATGTCCAACAGGTTCCGACAAGATCAGCGCCACCAACGACCTAATCCTGGGACCTGCTCCAACCGGAAGTGGGAGAAAGGTTGCAGAGACAACGGTGCAGCCTCACCATGGTATCACATGAGGTGGTGAGTGGTGAGCCAAGAGCTGGGGCTGTGGAGACCACAGTGCAAATCTGACATAAGAACCCAGACCTGGAACTTGCTGGAGGTTGTGGCACAAGTGGCTGCAAGGAAAGTTGTGTACCAACCGCAATAAGTAAAATCGCATTGTAGCCCTGTGGGTGACAGAGCTTAGAAACCTACCCCAAGGAGAAGACTCTGCTAACCAGAAGTACAATGATCAAGAGCAAATGAAGAGACAAAGGCACAATGAATATTGCCGAAAACTCTCCTGCAAGGGAGCAAAACCCTATGCCAATCTCAGAGTTAACTGAGGAAGACATCGAGAAAATGGGGCACACAGAATCCATAAGACTCATTTTAAAGATTCTGATCAACAATGAGAAGCTTATGCAAGAGTTCAAAGAATTTAAGGAAGCAATAAAGCAAATCAAGGCTGGTATATCAGAAATTAAGAACACAATAGAGTAAATTAAAAGTACAGTGGAGAGTCTCCAAAATAGAATGAAGCAAGCAGAAGAAAGAATCTCAGAAATGGAAGGTATTTCCTGTCACCAGGGGGAAGCAAACAAAAAGCTGGAAGCAGAGCTGGATCAGGCCAAAAAAAGTATTCAAGAATTGAAAGACACTCTTAAGAGGCCAAGTCTAAGAGTTATGGGATTCCCAGAAGGTGCAGAAAGAGAAGCTGAGTTTGCAAATGTATTTAATGAAATACTAAAGGAAAATTTCCCTAATCTAGAGGAAGAATTGGGAAACAAGTTCCAGAAGGGGCACAGAACTCCCAACAGGCTTGACCAAAAGCGATCTTCACCACAACATATGATCATCAAGCTCTCTTCAATTGAACATAAGGAAAAGATCCTTAAATGCGCATGTGAAAAAAATCAATTGACATATAAAGGAAAGCCAATTAAGCTTACAGGAGATCTCTCACAGGAAACTCTACAGGCAAGAAGAGAATGGAGTGACATATTCCAGATTCTAAAAGAAAAAAATTTTCGGCCCAGGATAACATCCAGCAAAGCTATCTTTTGTCTTTGAAAATGAAATAAGATTCTTCCACAGTAAAGAAAAGTTCAAAGAATTTGCCTCTTCCAAACCTGCCCTACAAAGGATACTTCAAGATGTTCTCTTGGCAGAGAAGAGGAATAGCACTTACCAAAACCAAAGGCAAACGGGAAGAACATCTCAGTAAAATGACAACAGAAGACTAAACCAATGAACAACCCATTGCTAAAATGACAGGACCAATGTAACACCCATGTATATTAAACTCTGAATGTAAATGGCTTAAGCTTAATCAAACATCATAGAGTAGTACACTTGATTAAAAAACAAAACCCCTCTGC